>NW_027672523.1:0-78480 GCF_964165515.1 Mesoplodon bidens | reverse complement strand
AACTGCTGCACGCTCTCCAATCGGGACGGCCCACCACGGCGATTTTCGAGTCTCGTGTGGACACTGAGTTTCCATTTCGCCCTAAAGCAGGGCAGGAAAGCTTACTCAGGAAGTGGAAGCAGCCTGCTTCTTTCGAGAAAGCTCATTCGCCTCTCGCAGGCATGCCTGCAGGGACTAAAATCCCGGCAACAAGAGTGTTTTGGACCTGCTGGACTGGCTAGGAACGTCTTTCTGAAGCTGTGGCTGAGCTGAAGAGATCTAGCTCTCCCAGGGAAGAGTGCAGTGTGTTGCGTTACACTCGGAAAACACGGGGGTGCGCTGAAGGACCTACGGGGCTGGGTGCTGCTCCACAGGCCCACTGGAGCCTGGCTTCCTGAGTGTTCTTGTAAGGAAACTGGTGCTAACGTGCTAGGAGTAGGGAAAGCCTACACTCGTGAAACTAAAGTCGTACAGCCAAAATGCCTCAGGGAAGCTGCTGCCCACCAATCTTTCTGCATGGCAACCCAGGGCTGTAGTGAAAAGCCGGTGTTTGCGTTTCGGTTCCCATTAGCTCTAAAGCAGGGTCAGGGTTTCTTTGTGGAACTGTAGTTGAAAGTCAGCCTGCCGATGCAGGAGACACGGGTTCGTACCCCGATCCGGGAAGGTCCCACATGCTGCCGTAGTGCCGGACCCGGGAGCCTTAGCCGCTGATCCTAAGCCTCAGGAGCTGGCGCTCCGCAATGGGAGAGGCCACAACCGTGGGAGGTGCGCGTACACCCAAATAAGAAAGGACGCAGGGCAAGATAATATCCCACCCAGGAAACGGAGGCACCCTGTTTCTTGGAGAAAAGTCACCTTCCTATCCGAGCCCTGCATGAAATGACTAGAATCTCCCACAACCGTGAGAGGTGCGCGTACACCCAAATAGGAAAAGACACCCGGCAAGATAATATCCCACCCAGGAAACGGAGGCACCCTGTTTCTTGGAGAAAAGTCAACTTCCTATCCGAGCCCTGCATGAAATGACTAGAATCCTGGAAACACAAGTGTTTTGGCAGAAGCTTCCAGGCTGCCCGAATGTAATGGTCAACATTGGGGAAAAAAGGCCTGTGCCCTCAGGCCCCCATGTCGAGGTT
This sequence comes from Mesoplodon bidens, assembly GCF_964165515.1. Taxonomy (NCBI): domain Eukaryota; kingdom Metazoa; phylum Chordata; class Mammalia; order Artiodactyla; family Ziphiidae; genus Mesoplodon; species Mesoplodon bidens. The sequence goes on along the minus strand of NW_027672523.1, from coordinate 77,365 downwards.
GACAGGAAGCATAAGTACCTCTTGTTTCGAAAAAATTCCAAAGAGACACATGGTACTCACTGGGCCCTTCCCTAAATCAACTTCTCGATACAGCGTGTTCTGCGTTGTAGGGCGTGGCCTAAAGGAAAGAATGCCGGGGGTCAGCCTAAGGGGCTGTCGGTGCATCTTCCAAAAGCCTGCTGTGTTCCGCGAAGAACTGATCTTTAGTTGCAGTGGAACCCAGCCCGAGTTTTTCCTTGAGGTAGGGTGACTGCAGGTAACAAGACCTAGAAGGAATGCTAAGCAGACTGTCTCTCTCAGTATCGCTCTGACAGGGCAATGAGGCCGACCGGCATTGAATGCTGGAAGTGCTACAACCGTGTTACTGAATCCGTCTGTGACCGGAGGCAGTCTAGCTCTCCGACGCACGAGTTCAATATGTTGCCCTGCACTCAGCTACAGAGGGGTACAGCTAAGGATCTTGGCGACTGGATGAGGCTCACCAGGCCACTAGGAGCCTGCAGTTACTCAGTGTTCTTATACAGAATCGTGTGCAGACGCGAGGGTCCTAGGAAGCCTTTACAGCTTACTGCCTTTAAAGTAAAGCAGAGCCACGACGCGGGTCTCATAGAAGATGCCGCACGCCTCCCCTTCTTCACGGCAGAGCAGGGCCACACGTCGAGGCGATTGTTCATGTGGAGATTCCGTTTCGCTGTAAAGCAACGCGGGGAAAGCTCCCACCCTGGAAGTCGTAATACCCTATTTCTTTCCAGGAAACTCAGTTTTTACTCAGTGCCACGCCTGCACTGACTAGTAAGCCGGCAAACGCACTATTACCCGGAAGCGTCAAGGGCTCACGCATGGCGCTTTCCAGCGGGGAAAACAAGGCTTGTGATATCAGGCCCCCCATTCGAGGTTGACGCACTGCTTAAGCACCTGTTATTCTGACGAAGTCAGAAGAGACGCAAGCTACCCACTGACCCCTTCCCTAAATCAAGTTTTGTATGCAGGGTTTTCGGCTTGGAGGGAACTGCCTAAATTTTCGAAAGCCCCAGGTCGGCCTAGGGGCCAGCGCATCTTCCAAAAGCCTGCTGTGTTCCACGAAGAACTGTGCGTCAGTTGCAGTGGAAGCTAGCCTGACTTTTTCCGTAGGTAAGGTGACTGCAGGTTTAAGGTCCTAGAAGGAGCGCTAAGCAGAGTGGTTTTCGAGGTATAGCTCAGGTAAGGCAAGGGAGCCATCTTCCTTGTCATGTTGGACTGGATACAACCTTGTTTCAGAAGCTGTTGGAGAGCTTAGGAGATCTGTCTCTCCCAAGGAAGAGTGCAGTATGTTGCCCTACACTCGGCATAAACAGGCGTACACCTAAGGGCCTTCGGGGCTGGATGATGCTCAAGCGGGCCCTAGGAGCCTGGCGGTACTCAGTGTTCTTGCACTGACTCGGGTGCTGACACGACGTTCTTAGGACTCCTTAAAGGGGTACTACCGAAAACTAAAGCAGAACAGCAAGTAATGCCTCTGGAAAACTGCTGCACGCTCTCCAATCGGGACGGCCCACCACGGCGATTTTCGAGTCTCGTGTGGACACTGAGTTTCCATTTCGCCCTAAAGCAGGGCAGGAAAGCTTACTCAGGAAGTGGAAGCAGCCTGCTTCTTTCGAGAAAGCTCATTCGCCTCTCGCAGGCATGCCTGCAGGGACTAAAATCCCGGCAACAAGAGTGTTTTGGACCTGCTGGACTGGCTAGGAACGTCTTTCTGAAGCTGTGGCTGAGCTGAAGAGATCTAGCTCTCCCAGGGAAGAGTGCAGTGTGTTGCGTTACACTCGGAAAACACGGGGGTGCGCTGAAGGACCTACGGGGCTGGGTGCTGCTCCACAGGCCCACTGGAGCCTGGCTTCCTGAGTGTTCTTGTAAGGAAACTGGTGCTAACGTGCTAGGAGTAGGGAAAGCCTACACTCGTGAAACTAAAGTCGTACAGCCAAAATGCCTCAGGGAAGCTGCTGCCCACCAATCTTTCTGCATGGCAACCCAGGGCCGTAGTGAAAAGCCGGTGTTTGCGTTTCGGTTCCCATTAGCTCTAAAGCAGGGTCAGGGTTTCTTTGTGGAACTGTAGTTGAAAGTCAGCCTGCCGATGCAGGAGACACGGGTTCGTACCCCGATCCGGGAAGGTCCCACATGCTGCCGTAGTGCCGGACCCGGGAGCCTTAGCCGCTGATCCTAAGCCTCAGGAGCTGGCGCTCCGCAATGGGAGAGGCCACAACCGTGGGAGGTGCGCGTACACCCAAATAAGAAAGGACGCAGGGCAAGATAATATCCCACCCAGGAAACGGAGGCACCCTGTTTCTTGGAGAAAAGTCACCTTCCTATCCGAGCCCTGCATGAAATGACTAGAATCTCCCACAACCGTGAGAGGTGCGCGTACACCCAAATAGGAAAAGACACCCGGCAAGATAATATCCCACCCAGGAAACGGAGGCACCCTGTTTCTTGGAGAAAAGTCAACTTCCTATCCGAGCCCTGCATGAAATGACTAGAATCCTGGAAACACAAGTGTTTTGGCAGAAGCTTCCAGGCTGCCCGAATGTAATGGTCAACATTGGGGAAAAAAGGCCTGTGCCCTCAGGCCCCCATGTCGAGGTTGACAGGAAGCATAAGTACCTCTTGTTTCGAAAAAATTCCAAAGAGACACATGGTACTCACTGGGCCCTTCCCTAAATCAACTTCTCGATACAGCGTGTTCTGCGTTGTAGGGCGTGGCCTAAAGGAAAGAATGCCGGGGGTCAGCCTAAGGGGCTGTCGGTGCATCTTCCAAAAGCCTGCTGTGTTCCGCGAAGAACTGATCTTTAGTTGCAGTGGAACCCAGCCCGAGTTTTTCCTTGAGGTAGGGTGACTGCAGGTAACAAGACCTAGAAGGAATGCTAAGCAGACTGTCTCTCTCAGTATCGCTCTGACAGGGCAATGAGGCCGACCGGCATTGAATGCTGGAAGTGCTACAACCGTGTTACTGAATCCGTCTGTGACCGGAGGCAGTCTAGCTCTCCGACGCACGAGTTCAATATGTTGCCCTGCACTCAGCTACAGAGGGGTACAGCTAAGGATCTTGGCGACTGGATGAGGCTCACCAGGCCACTAGGAGCCTGCAGTTACTCAGTGTTCTTATACAGAATCGTGTGCAGACGCGAGGGTCCTAGGAAGCCTTTACAGCTTACTGCCTTTAAAGTAAAGCAGAGCCACGACGCGGGTCTCATAGAAGATGCCGCACGCCTCCCCTTCTTCACGGCAGAGCAGGGCCACACGTCGAGGCGATTGTTCATGTGGAGATTCCGTTTCGCTGTAAAGCAACGCGGGGAAAGCTCCCACCCTGGAAGTCGTAATACCCTATTTCTTTCGAGGAAACTCAGTTTTTACTCAGTGCCACGCCTGCACTGACTAGTAAGCCGGCAAACGCACTATTACCCGGAAGCGTCAAGGGCTCACGCATGGCGCTTTCCAGCGGGGAAAACAAGGCTTGTGATATCAGGCCCCCCATTCGAGGTTGACGCACTGCTTAAGCACCTGTTATTCTGACGAAGTCAGAAGAGACGCAAGCTACCCACTGACCCCTTCCCTAAATCAAGTTTTGTATGCAGGGTTTTCGGCTTGGAGGGAACTGCCTAAATTTTCGAAAGCCCCAGGTCGGCCTAGGGGCCAGCGCATCTTCCAAAAGCCTGCTGTGTTCCACGAAGAACTGTGCGTCAGTTGCAGTGGAAGCTAGCCTGACTTTTTCCGTAGGTAAGGTGACTGCAGGTTTAAGGTCCTAGAAGGAGCGCTAAGCAGAGTGGTTTTCGAGGTATAGCTCAGGTAAGGCAAGGGAGCCATCTTCCTTGTCATGTTGGACTGGATACAACCTTGTTTCAGAAGCTGTTGGAGAGCTTAGGAGATCTGTCTCTCCCAAGGAAGAGTGCAGTATGTTGCCCTACACTCGGCATAAACAGGCGTACACCTAAGGGCCTTCGGGGCTGGATGATGCTCAAGCGGGCCCTAGGAGCCTGGCGGTACTCAGTGTTCTTGCACTGACTCGGGTGCTGACACGACGTTCTTAGGACTCCTTAAAGGGGTACTACCGAAAACTAAAGCAGAACAGCAAGTAATGCCTCTGGAAAACTGCTGCACGCTCTCCAATCGGGACGGCCCACCACGGCGATTTTCGAGTCTCGTGTGGACACTGAGTTTCCATTTCGCCCTAAAGCAGGGCAGGAAAGCTTACTCAGGAAGTGGAAGCAGCCTGCTTCTTTCGAGAAAGCTCATTCGCCTCTCGCAGGCATGCCTGCAGGGACTAAAATCCCGGCAACAAGAGTGTTTTGGACCTGCTGGACTGGCTAGGAACGTCTTTCTGAAGCTGTGGCTGAGCTGAAGAGATCTAGCTCTCCCAGGGAAGAGTGCAGTGTGTTGCGTTACACTCGGAAAACACGGGGGTGCGCTGAAGGACCTACGGGGCTGGGTGCTGCTCCACAGGCCCACTGGAGCCTGGCTTCCTGAGTGTTCTTGTAAGGAAACTGGTGCTAACGTGCTAGGAGTAGGGAAAGCCTACACTCGTGAAACTAAAGTCGTACAGCCAAAATGCCTCAGGGAAGCTGCTGCCCACCAATCTTTCTGCATGGCAACCCAGGGCCGTAGTGAAAAGCCGGTGTTTGCGTTTCGGTTCCCATTAGCTCTAAAGCAGGGTCAGGGTTTCTTTGTGGAACTGTAGTTGAAAGTCAGCCTGCCGATGCAGGAGACACGGGTTCGTACCCCGATCCGGGAAGGTCCCACATGCTGCCGTAGTGCCGGACCCGGGAGCCTTAGCCGCTGATCCTAAGCCTCAGGAGCTGGCGCTCCGCAATGGGAGAGGCCACAACCGTGGGAGGTGCGCGTACACCCAAATAAGAAAGGACGCAGGGCAAGATAATATCCCACCCAGGAAACGGAGGCACCCTGTTTCTTGGAGAAAAGTCACCTTCCTATCCGAGCCCTGCATGAAATGACTAGAATCTCCCACAACCGTGAGAGGTGCGCGTACACCCAAATAGGAAAAGACACCCGGCAAGATAATATCCCACCCAGGAAACGGAGGCACCCTGTTTCTTGGAGAAAAGTCAACTTCCTATCCGAGCCCTGCATGAAATGACTAGAATCCTGGAAACACAAGTGTTTTGGCAGAAGCTTCCAGGCTGCCCGAATGTAATGGTCAACATTGGGGAAAAAAGGCCTGTGCCCTCAGGCCCCCATGTCGAGGTTGACAGGAAGCATAAGTACCTCTTGTTTCGAAAAAATTCCAAAGAGACACATGGTACTCACTGGGCCCTTCCCTAAATCAACTTCTCGATACAGCGTGTTCTGCGTTGTAGGGCGTGGCCTAAAGGAAAGAATGCCGGGGGTCAGCCTAAGGGGCTGTCGGTGCATCTTCCAAAAGCCTGCTGTGTTCCGCGAAGAACTGATCTTTAGTTGCAGTGGAACCCAGCCCGAGTTTTTCCTTGAGGTAGGGTGACTGCAGGTAACAAGACCTAGAAGGAATGCTAAGCAGACTGTCTCTCTCAGTATCGCTCTGACAGGGCAATGAGGCCGACCGGCATTGAATGCTGGAAGTGCTACAACCGTGTTACTGAATCCGTCTGTGACCGGAGGCAGTCTAGCTCTCCGACGCACGAGTTCAATATGTTGCCCTGCACTCAGCTACAGAGGGGTACAGCTAAGGATCTTGGCGACTGGATGAGGCTCACCAGGCCACTAGGAGCCTGCAGTTACTCAGTGTTCTTATACAGAATCGTGTGCAGACGCGAGGGTCCTAGGAAGCCTTTACAGCTTACTGCCTTTAAAGTAAAGCAGAGCCACGACGCGGGTCTCATAGAAGATGCCGCACGCCTCCCCTTCTTCACGGCAGAGCAGGGCCACACGTCGAGGCGATTGTTCATGTGGAGATTCCGTTTCGCTGTAAAGCAACGCGGGGAAAGCTCCCACCCTGGAAGTCGTAATACCCTATTTCTTTCGAGGAAACTCAGTTTTTACTCAGTGCCACGCCTGCACTGACTAGTAAGCCGGCAAACGCACTATTACCCGGAAGCGTCAAGGGCTCACGCATGGCGCTTTCCAGCGGGGAAAACAAGGCTTGTGATATCAGGCCCCCCATTCGAGGTTGACGCACTGCTTAAGCACCTGTTATTCTGACGAAGTCAGAAGAGACGCAAGCTACCCACTGACCCCTTCCCTAAATCAAGTTTTGTATGCAGGGTTTTCGGCTTGGAGGGAACTGCCTAAATTTTCGAAAGCCCCAGGTCGGCCTAGGGGCCAGCGCATCTTCCAAAAGCCTGCTGTGTTCCACGAAGAACTGTGCGTCAGTTGCAGTGGAAGCTAGCCTGACTTTTTCCGTAGGTAAGGTGACTGCAGGTTTAAGGTCCTAGAAGGAGCGCTAAGCAGAGTGGTTTTCGAGGTATAGCTCAGGTAAGGCAAGGGAGCCATCTTCCTTGTCATGTTGGACTGGATACAACCTTGTTTCAGAAGCTGTTGGAGAGCTTAGGAGATCTGTCTCTCCCAAGGAAGAGTGCAGTATGTTGCCCTACACTCGGCATAAACAGGCGTACACCTAAGGGCCTTCGGGGCTGGATGATGCTCAAGCGGGCCCTAGGAGCCTGGCGGTACTCAGTGTTCTTGCACTGACTCGGGTGCTGACACGACGTTCTTAGGACTCCTTAAAGGGGTACTACCGAAAACTAAAGCAGAACAGCAAGTAATGCCTCTGGAAAACTGCTGCACGCTCTCCAATCGGGACGGCCCACCACGGCGATTTTCGAGTCTCGTGTGGACACTGAGTTTCCATTTCGCCCTAAAGCAGGGCAGGAAAGCTTACTCAGGAAGTGGAAGCAGCCTGCTTCTTTCGAGAAAGCTCATTCGCCTCTCGCAGGCATGCCTGCAGGGACTAAAATCCCGGCAACAAGAGTGTTTTGGACCTGCTGGACTGGCTAGGAACGTCTTTCTGAAGCTGTGGCTGAGCTGAAGAGATCTAGCTCTCCCAGGGAAGAGTGCAGTGTGTTGCGTTACACTCGGAAAACACGGGGGTGCGCTGAAGGACCTACGGGGCTGGGTGCTGCTCCACAGGCCCACTGGAGCCTGGCTTCCTGAGTGTTCTTGTAAGGAAACTGGTGCTAACGTGCTAGGAGTAGGGAAAGCCTACACTCGTGAAACTAAAGTCGTACAGCCAAAATGCCTCAGGGAAGCTGCTGCCCACCAATCTTTCTGCATGGCAACCCAGGGCCGTAGTGAAAAGCCGGTGTTTGCGTTTCGGTTCCCATTAGCTCTAAAGCAGGGTCAGGGTTTCTTTGTGGAACTGTAGTTGAAAGTCAGCCTGCCGATGCAGGAGACACGGGTTCGTACCCCGATCCGGGAAGGTCCCACATGCTGCCGTAGTGCCGGACCCGGGAGCCTTAGCCGCTGATCCTAAGCCTCAGGAGCTGGCGCTCCGCAATGGGAGAGGCCACAACCGTGGGAGGTGCGCGTACACCCAAATAAGAAAGGACGCAGGGCAAGATAATATCCCACCCAGGAAACGGAGGCACCCTGTTTCTTGGAGAAAAGTCACCTTCCTATCCGAGCCCTGCATGAAATGACTAGAATCTCCCACAACCGTGAGAGGTGCGCGTACACCCAAATAGGAAAAGACACCCGGCAAGATAATATCCCACCCAGGAAACGGAGGCACCCTGTTTCTTGGAGAAAAGTCAACTTCCTATCCGAGCCCTGCATGAAATGACTAGAATCCTGGAAACACAAGTGTTTTGGCAGAAGCTTCCAGGCTGCCCGAATGTAATGGTCAACATTGGGGAAAAAAGGCCTGTGCCCTCAGGCCCCCATGTCGAGGTTGACAGGAAGCATAAGTACCTCTTGTTTCGAAAAAATTCCAAAGAGACACATGGTACTCACTGGGCCCTTCCCTAAATCAACTTCTCGATACAGCGTGTTCTGCGTTGTAGGGCGTGGCCTAAAGGAAAGAATGCCGGGGGTCAGCCTAAGGGGCTGTCGGTGCATCTTCCAAAAGCCTGCTGTGTTCCGCGAAGAACTGATCTTTAGTTGCAGTGGAACCCAGCCCGAGTTTTTCCTTGAGGTAGGGTGACTGCAGGTAACAAGACCTAGAAGGAATGCTAAGCAGACTGTCTCTCTCAGTATCGCTCTGACAGGGCAATGAGGCCGACCGGCATTGAATGCTGGAAGTGCTACAACCGTGTTACTGAATCCGTCTGTGACCGGAGGCAGTCTAGCTCTCCGACGCACGAGTTCAATATGTTGCCCTGCACTCAGCTACAGAGGGGTACAGCTAAGGATCTTGGCGACTGGATGAGGCTCACCAGGCCACTAGGAGCCTGCAGTTACTCAGTGTTCTTATACAGAATCGTGTGCAGACGCGAGGGTCCTAGGAAGCCTTTACAGCTTACTGCCTTTAAAGTAAAGCAGAGCCACGACGCGGGTCTCATAGAAGATGCCGCACGCCTCCCCTTCTTCACGGCAGAGCAGGGCCACACGTCGAGGCGATTGTTCATGTGGAGATTCCGTTTCGCTGTAAAGCAACGCGGGGAAAGCTCCCACCCTGGAAGTCGTAATACCCTATTTCTTTCGAGGAAACTCAGTTTTTACTCAGTGCCACGCCTGCACTGACTAGTAAGCCGGCAAACGCACTATTACCCGGAAGCGTCAAGGGCTCACGCATGGCGCTTTCCAGCGGGGAAAACAAGGCTTGTGATATCAGGCCCCCCATTCGAGGTTGACGCACTGCTTAAGCACCTGTTATTCTGACGAAGTCAGAAGAGACGCAAGCTACCCACTGACCCCTTCCCTAAATCAAGTTTTGTATGCAGGGTTTTCGGCTTGGAGGGAACTGCCTAAATTTTCGAAAGCCCCAGGTCGGCCTAGGGGCCAGCGCATCTTCCAAAAGCCTGCTGTGTTCCACGAAGAACTGTGCGTCAGTTGCAGTGGAAGCTAGCCTGACTTTTTCCGTAGGTAAGGTGACTGCAGGTTTAAGGTCCTAGAAGGAGCGCTAAGCAGAGTGGTTTTCGAGGTATAGCTCAGGTAAGGCAAGGGAGCCATCTTCCTTGTCATGTTGGACTGGATACAACCTTGTTTCAGAAGCTGTTGGAGAGCTTAGGAGATCTGTCTCTCCCAAGGAAGAGTGCAGTATGTTGCCCTACACTCGGCATAAACAGGCGTACACCTAAGGGCCTTCGGGGCTGGATGATGCTCAAGCGGGCCCTAGGAGCCTGGCGGTACTCAGTGTTCTTGCACTGACTCGGGTGCTGACACGACGTTCTTAGGACTCCTTAAAGGGGTACTACCGAAAACTAAAGCAGAACAGCAAGTAATGCCTCTGGAAAACTGCTGCACGCTCTCCAATCGGGACGGCCCACCACGGCGATTTTCGAGTCTCGTGTGGACACTGAGTTTCCATTTCGCCCTAAAGCAGGGCAGGAAAGCTTACTCAGGAAGTGGAAGCAGCCTGCTTCTTTCGAGAAAGCTCATTCGCCTCTCGCAGGCATGCCTGCAGGGACTAAAATCCCGGCAACAAGAGTGTTTTGGACCTGCTGGACTGGCTAGGAACGTCTTTCTGAAGCTGTGGCTGAGCTGAAGAGATCTAGCTCTCCCAGGGAAGAGTGCAGTGTGTTGCGTTACACTCGGAAAACACGGGGGTGCGCTGAAGGACCTACGGGGCTGGGTGCTGCTCCACAGGCCCACTGGAGCCTGGCTTCCTGAGTGTTCTTGTAAGGAAACTGGTGCTAACGTGCTAGGAGTAGGGAAAGCCTACACTCGTGAAACTAAAGTCGTACAGCCAAAATGCCTCAGGGAAGCTGCTGCCCACCAATCTTTCTGCATGGCAACCCAGGGCCGTAGTGAAAAGCCGGTGTTTGCGTTTCGGTTCCCATTAGCTCTAAAGCAGGGTCAGGGTTTCTTTGTGGAACTGTAGTTGAAAGTCAGCCTGCCGATGCAGGAGACACGGGTTCGTACCCCGATCCGGGAAGGTCCCACATGCTGCCGTAGTGCCGGACCCGGGAGCCTTAGCCGCTGATCCTAAGCCTCAGGAGCTGGCGCTCCGCAATGGGAGAGGCCACAACCGTGGGAGGTGCGCGTACACCCAAATAAGAAAGGACGCAGGGCAAGATAATATCCCACCCAGGAAACGGAGGCACCCTGTTTCTTGGAGAAAAGTCACCTTCCTATCCGAGCCCTGCATGAAATGACTAGAATCTCCCACAACCGTGAGAGGTGCGCGTACACCCAAATAGGAAAAGACACCCGGCAAGATAATATCCCACCCAGGAAACGGAGGCACCCTGTTTCTTGGAGAAAAGTCAACTTCCTATCCGAGCCCTGCATGAAATGACTAGAATCCTGGAAACACAAGTGTTTTGGCAGAAGCTTCCAGGCTGCCCGAATGTAATGGTCAACATTGGGGAAAAAAGGCCTGTGCCCTCAGGCCCCCATGTCGAGGTTGACAGGAAGCATAAGTACCTCTTGTTTCGAAAAAATTCCAAAGAGACACATGGTACTCACTGGGCCCTTCCCTAAATCAACTTCTCGATACAGCGTGTTCTGCGTTGTAGGGCGTGGCCTAAAGGAAAGAATGCCGGGGGTCAGCCTAAGGGGCTGTCGGTGCATCTTCCAAAAGCCTGCTGTGTTCCGCGAAGAACTGATCTTTAGTTGCAGTGGAACCCAGCCCGAGTTTTTCCTTGAGGTAGGGTGACTGCAGGTAACAAGACCTAGAAGGAATGCTAAGCAGACTGTCTCTCTCAGTATCGCTCTGACAGGGCAATGAGGCCGACCGGCATTGAATGCTGGAAGTGCTACAACCGTGTTACTGAATCCGTCTGTGACCGGAGGCAGTCTAGCTCTCCGACGCACGAGTTCAATATGTTGCCCTGCACTCAGCTACAGAGGGGTACAGCTAAGGATCTTGGCGACTGGATGAGGCTCACCAGGCCACTAGGAGCCTGCAGTTACTCAGTGTTCTTATACAGAATCGTGTGCAGACGCGAGGGTCCTAGGAAGCCTTTACAGCTTACTGCCTTTAAAGTAAAGCAGAGCCACGACGCGGGTCTCATAGAAGATGCCGCACGCCTCCCCTTCTTCACGGCAGAGCAGGGCCACACGTCGAGGCGATTGTTCATGTGGAGATTCCGTTTCGCTGTAAAGCAACGCGGGGAAAGCTCCCACCCTGGAAGTCGTAATACCCTATTTCTTTCGAGGAAACTCAGTTTTTACTCAGTGCCACGCCTGCACTGACTAGTAAGCCGGCAAACGCACTATTACCCGGAAGCGTCAAGGGCTCACGCATGGCGCTTTCCAGCGGGGAAAACAAGGCTTGTGATATCAGGCCCCCCATTCGAGGTTGACGCACTGCTTAAGCACCTGTTATTCTGACGAAGTCAGAAGAGACGCAAGCTACCCACTGACCCCTTCCCTAAATCAAGTTTTGTATGCAGGGTTTTCGGCTTGGAGGGAACTGCCTAAATTTTCGAAAGCCCCAGGTCGGCCTAGGGGCCAGCGCATCTTCCAAAAGCCTGCTGTGTTCCACGAAGAACTGTGCGTCAGTTGCAGTGGAAGCTAGCCTGACTTTTTCCGTAGGTAAGGTGACTGCAGGTTTAAGGTCCTAGAAGGAGCGCTAAGCAGAGTGGTTTTCGAGGTATAGCTCAGGTAAGGCAAGGGAGCCATCTTCCTTGTCATGTTGGACTGGATACAACCTTGTTTCAGAAGCTGTTGGAGAGCTTAGGAGATCTGTCTCTCCCAAGGAAGAGTGCAGTATGTTGCCCTACACTCGGCATAAACAGGCGTACACCTAAGGGCCTTCGGGGCTGGATGATGCTCAAGCGGGCCCTAGGAGCCTGGCGGTACTCAGTGTTCTTGCACTGACTCGGGTGCTGACACGACGTTCTTAGGACTCCTTAAAGGGGTACTACCGAAAACTAAAGCAGAACAGCAAGTAATGCCTCTGGAAAACTGCTGCACGCTCTCCAATCGGGACGGCCCACCACGGCGATTTTCGAGTCTCGTGTGGACACTGAGTTTCCATTTCGCCCTAAAGCAGGGCAGGAAAGCTTACTCAGGAAGTGGAAGCAGCCTGCTTCTTTCGAGAAAGCTCATTCGCCTCTCGCAGGCATGCCTGCAGGGACTAAAATCCCGGCAACAAGAGTGTTTTGGACCTGCTGGACTGGCTAGGAACGTCTTTCTGAAGCTGTGGCTGAGCTGAAGAGATCTAGCTCTCCCAGGGAAGAGTGCAGTGTGTTGCGTTACACTCGGAAAACACGGGGGTGCGCTGAAGGACCTACGGGGCTGGGTGCTGCTCCACAGGCCCACTGGAGCCTGGCTTCCTGAGTGTTCTTGTAAGGAAACTGGTGCTAACGTGCTAGGAGTAGGGAAAGCCTACACTCGTGAAACTAAAGTCGTACAGCCAAAATGCCTCAGGGAAGCTGCTGCCCACCAATCTTTCTGCATGGCAACCCAGGGCCGTAGTGAAAAGCCGGTGTTTGCGTTTCGGTTCCCATTAGCTCTAAAGCAGGGTCAGGGTTTCTTTGTGGAACTGTAGTTGAAAGTCAGCCTGCCGATGCAGGAGACACGGGTTCGTACCCCGATCCGGGAAGGTCCCACATGCTGCCGTAGTGCCGGACCCGGGAGCCTTAGCCGCTGATCCTAAGCCTCAGGAGCTGGCGCTCCGCAATGGGAGAGGCCACAACCGTGGGAGGTGCGCGTACACCCAAATAAGAAAGGACGCAGGGCAAGATAATATCCCACCCAGGAAACGGAGGCACCCTGTTTCTTGGAGAAAAGTCACCTTCCTATCCGAGCCCTGCATGAAATGACTAGAATCTCCCACAACCGTGAGAGGTGCGCGTACACCCAAATAGGAAAAGACACCCGGCAAGATAATATCCCACCCAGGAAACGGAGGCACCCTGTTTCTTGGAGAAAAGTCAACTTCCTATCCGAGCCCTGCATGAAATGACTAGAATCCTGGAAACACAAGTGTTTTGGCAGAAGCTTCCAGGCTGCCCGAATGTAATGGTCAACATTGGGGAAAAAAGGCCTGTGCCCTCAGGCCCCCATGTCGAGGTTGACAGGAAGCATAAGTACCTCTTGTTTCGAAAAAATTCCAAAGAGACACATGGTACTCACTGGGCCCTTCCCTAAATCAACTTCTCGATACAGCGTGTTCTGCGTTGTAGGGCGTGGCCTAAAGGAAAGAATGCCGGGGGTCAGCCTAAGGGGCTGTCGGTGCATCTTCCAAAAGCCTGCTGTGTTCCGCGAAGAACTGATCTTTAGTTGCAGTGGAACCCAGCCCGAGTTTTTCCTTGAGGTAGGGTGACTGCAGGTAACAAGACCTAGAAGGAATGCTAAGCAGACTGTCTCTCTCAGTATCGCTCTGACAGGGCAATGAGGCCGACCGGCATTGAATGCTGGAAGTGCTACAACCGTGTTACTGAATCCGTCTGTGACCGGAGGCAGTCTAGCTCTCCGACGCACGAGTTCAATATGTTGCCCTGCACTCAGCTACAGAGGGGTACAGCTAAGGATCTTGGCGACTGGATGAGGCTCACCAGGCCACTAGGAGCCTGCAGTTACTCAGTGTTCTTATACAGAATCGTGTGCAGACGCGAGGGTCCTAGGAAGCCTTTACAGCTTACTGCCTTTAAAGTAAAGCAGAGCCACGACGCGGGTCTCATAGAAGATGCCGCACGCCTCCCCTTCTTCACGGCAGAGCAGGGCCACACGTCGAGGCGATTGTTCATGTGGAGATTCCGTTTCGCTGTAAAGCAACGCGGGGAAAGCTCCCACCCTGGAAGTCGTAATACCCTATTTCTTTCCAGGAAACTCAGTTTTTACTCAGTGCCACGCCTGCACTGACTAGTAAGCCGGCAAACGCACTATTACCCGGAAGCGTCAAGGGCTCACGCATGGCGCTTTCCAGCGGGGAAAACAAGGCTTGTGATATCAGGCCCCCCATTCGAGGTTGACGCACTGCTTAAGCACCTGTTATTCTGACGAAGTCAGAAGAGACGCAAGCTACCCACTGACCCCTTCCCTAAATCAAGTTTTGTATGCAGGGTTTTCGGCTTGGAGGGAACTGCCTAAATTTTCGAAAGCCCCAGGTCGGCCTAGGGGCCAGCGCATCTTCCAAAAGCCTGCTGTGTTCCACGAAGAACTGTGCGTCAGTTGCAGTGGAAGCTAGCCTGACTTTTTCCGTAGGTAAGGTGACTGCAGGTTTAAGGTCCTAGAAGGAGCGCTAAGCAGAGTGGTTTTCGAGGTATAGCTCAGGTAAGGCAAGGGAGCCATCTTCCTTGTCATGTTGGACTGGATACAACCTTGTTTCAGAAGCTGTTGGAGAGCTTAGGAGATCTGTCTCTCCCAAGGAAGAGTGCAGTATGTTGCCCTACACTCGGCATAAACAGGCGTACACCTAAGGGCCTTCGGGGCTGGATGATGCTCAAGCGGGCCCTAGGAGCCTGGCGGTACTCAGTGTTCTTGCACTGACTCGGGTGCTGACACGACGTTCTTAGGACTCCTTAAAGGGGTACTACCGAAAACTAAAGCAGAACAGCAAGTAATGCCTCTGGAAAACTGCTGCACGCTCTCCAATCGGGACGGCCCACCACGGCGATTTTCGAGTCTCGTGTGGACACTGAGTTTCCATTTCGCCCTAAAGCAGGGCAGGAAAGCTTACTCAGGAAGTGGAAGCAGCCTGCTTCTTTCGAGAAAGCTCATTCGCCTCTCGCAGGCATGCCTGCAGGGACTAAAATCCCGGCAACAAGAGTGTTTTGGACCTGCTGGACTGGCTAGGAACGTCTTTCTGAAGCTGTGGCTGAGCTGAAGAGATCTAGCTCTCCCAGGGAAGAGTGCAGTGTGTTGCGTTACACTCGGAAAACACGGGGGTGCGCTGAAGGACCTACGGGGCTGGGTGCTGCTCCACAGGCCCACTGGAGCCTGGCTTCCTGAGTGTTCTTGTAAGGAAACTGGTGCTAACGTGCTAGGAGTAGGGAAAGCCTACACTCGTGAAACTAAAGTCGTACAGCCAAAATGCCTCAGGGAAGCTGCTGCCCACCAATCTTTCTGCATGGCAACCCAGGGCCGTAGTGAAAAGCCGGTGTTTGCGTTTCGGTTCCCATTAGCTCTAAAGCAGGGTCAGGGTTTCTTTGTGGAACTGTAGTTGAAAGTCAGCCTGCCGATGCAGGAGACACGGGTTCGTACCCCGATCCGGGAAGGTCCCACATGCTGCCGTAGTGCCGGACCCGGGAGCCTTAGCCGCTGATCCTAAGCCTCAGGAGCTGGCGCTCCGCAATGGGAGAGGCCACAACCGTGGGAGGTGCGCGTACACCCAAATAAGAAAGGACGCAGGGCAAGATAATATCCCACCCAGGAAACGGAGGCACCCTGTTTCTTGGAGAAAAGTCACCTTCCTATCCGAGCCCTGCATGAAATGACTAGAATCTCCCACAACCGTGAGAGGTGCGCGTACACCCAAATAGGAAAAGACACCCGGCAAGATAATATCCCACCCAGGAAACGGAGGCACCCTGTTTCTTGGAGAAAAGTCAACTTCCTATCCGAGCCCTGCATGAAATGACTAGAATCCTGGAAACACAAGTGTTTTGGCAGAAGCTTCCAGGCTGCCCGAATGTAATGGTCAACATTGGGGAAAAAAGGCCTGTGCCCTCAGGCCCCCATGTCGAGGTTGACAGGAAGCATAAGTACCTCTTGTTTCGAAAAAATTCCAAAGAGACACATGGTACTCACTGGGCCCTTCCCTAAATCAACTTCTCGATACAGCGTGTTCTGCGTTGTAGGGCGTGGCCTAAAGGAAAGAATGCCGGGGGTCAGCCTAAGGGGCTGTCGGTGCATCTTCCAAAAGCCTGCTGTGTTCCGCGAAGAACTGATCTTTAGTTGCAGTGGAACCCAGCCCGAGTTTTTCCTTGAGGTAGGGTGACTGCAGGTAACAAGACCTAGAAGGAATGCTAAGCAGACTGTCTCTCTCAGTATCGCTCTGACAGGGCAATGAGGCCGACCGGCATTGAATGCTGGAAGTGCTACAACCGTGTTACTGAATCCGTCTGTGACCGGAGGCAGTCTAGCTCTCCGACGCACGAGTTCAATATGTTGCCCTGCACTCAGCTACAGAGGGGTACAGCTAAGGATCTTGGCGACTGGATGAGGCTCACCAGGCCACTAGGAGCCTGCAGTTACTCAGTGTTCTTATACAGAATCGTGTGCAGACGCGAGGGTCCTAGGAAGCCTTTACAGCTTACTGCCTTTAAAGTAAAGCAGAGCCACGACGCGGGTCTCATAGAAGATGCCGCACGCCTCCCCTTCTTCACGGCAGAGCAGGGCCACACGTCGAGGCGATTGTTCATGTGGAGATTCCGTTTCGCTGTAAAGCAACGCGGGGAAAGCTCCCACCCTGGAAGTCGTAATACCCTATTTCTTTCGAGGAAACTCAGTTTTTACTCAGTGCCACGCCTGCACTGACTAGTAAGCCGGCAAACGCACTATTACCCGGAAGCGTCAAGGGCTCACGCATGGCGCTTTCCAGCGGGGAAAACAAGGCTTGTGATATCAGGCCCCCCATTCGAGGTTGACGCACTGCTTAAGCACCTGTTATTCTGACGAAGTCAGAAGAGACGCAAGCTACCCACTGACCCCTTCCCTAAATCAAGTTTTGTATGCAGGGTTTTCGGCTTGGAGGGAACTGCCTAAATTTTCGAAAGCCCCAGGTCGGCCTAGGGGCCAGCGCATCTTCCAAAAGCCTGCTGTGTTCCACGAAGAACTGTGCGTCAGTTGCAGTGGAAGCTAGCCTGACTTTTTCCGTAGGTAAGGTGACTGCAGGTTTAAGGTCCTAGAAGGAGCGCTAAGCAGAGTGGTTTTCGAGGTATAGCTCAGGTAAGGCAAGGGAGCCATCTTCCTTGTCATGTTGGACTGGATACAACCTTGTTTCAGAAGCTGTTGGAGAGCTTAGGAGATCTGTCTCTCCCAAGGAAGAGTGCAGTATGTTGCCCTACACTCGGCATAAACAGGCGTACACCTAAGGGCCTTCGGGGCTGGATGATGCTCAAGCGGGCCCTAGGAGCCTGGCGGTACTCAGTGTTCTTGCACTGACTCGGGTGCTGACACGACGTTCTTAGGACTCCTTAAAGGGGTACTACCGAAAACTAAAGCAGAACAGCAAGTAATGCCTCTGGAAAACTGCTGCACGCTCTCCAATCGGGACGGCCCACCACGGCGATTTTCGAGTCTCGTGTGGACACTGAGTTTCCATTTCGCCCTAAAGCAGGGCAGGAAAGCTTACTCAGGAAGTGGAAGCAGCCTGCTTCTTTCGAGAAAGCTCATTCGCCTCTCGCAGGCATGCCTGCAGGGACTAAAATCCCGGCAACAAGAGTGTTTTGGACCTGCTGGACTGGCTAGGAACGTCTTTCTGAAGCTGTGGCTGAGCTGAAGAGATCTAGCTCTCCCAGGGAAGAGTGCAGTGTGTTGCGTTACACTCGGAAAACACGGGGGTGCGCTGAAGGACCTACGGGGCTGGGTGCTGCTCCACAGGCCCACTGGAGCCTGGCTTCCTGAGTGTTCTTGTAAGGAAACTGGTGCTAACGTGCTAGGAGTAGGGAAAGCCTACACTCGTGAAACTAAAGTCGTACAGCCAAAATGCCTCAGGGAAGCTGCTGCCCACCAATCTTTCTGCATGGCAACCCAGGGCCGTAGTGAAAAGCCGGTGTTTGCGTTTCGGTTCCCATTAGCTCTAAAGCAGGGTCAGGGTTTCTTTGTGGAACTGTAGTTGAAAGTCAGCCTGCCGATGCAGGAGACACGGGTTCGTACCCCGATCCGGGAAGGTCCCACATGCTGCCGTAGTGCCGGACCCGGGAGCCTTAGCCGCTGATCCTAAGCCTCAGGAGCTGGCGCTCCGCAATGGGAGAGGCCACAACCGTGGGAGGTGCGCGTACACCCAAATAAGAAAGGACGCAGGGCAAGATAATATCCCACCCAGGAAACGGAGGCACCCTGTTTCTTGGAGAAAAGTCACCTTCCTATCCGAGCCCTGCATGAAATGACTAGAATCTCCCACAACCGTGAGAGGTGCGCGTACACCCAAATAGGAAAAGACACCCGGCAAGATAATATCCCACCCAGGAAACGGAGGCACCCTGTTTCTTGGAGAAAAGTCAACTTCCTATCCGAGCCCTGCATGAAATGACTAGAATCCTGGAAACACAAGTGTTTTGGCAGAAGCTTCCAGGCTGCCCGAATGTAATGGTCAACATTGGGGAAAAAAGGCCTGTGCCCTCAGGCCCCCATGTCGAGGTTGACAGGAAGCATAAGTACCTCTTGTTTCGAAAAAATTCCAAAGAGACACATGGTACTCACTGGGCCCTTCCCTAAATCAACTTCTCGATACAGCGTGTTCTGCGTTGTAGGGCGTGGCCTAAAGGAAAGAATGCCGGGGGTCAGCCTAAGGGGCTGTCGGTGCATCTTCCAAAAGCCTGCTGTGTTCCGCGAAGAACTGATCTTTAGTTGCAGTGGAACCCAGCCCGAGTTTTTCCTTGAGGTAGGGTGACTGCAGGTAACAAGACCTAGAAGGAATGCTAAGCAGACTGTCTCTCTCAGTATCGCTCTGACAGGGCAATGAGGCCGACCGGCATTGAATGCTGGAAGTGCTACAACCGTGTTACTGAATCCGTCTGTGACCGGAGGCAGTCTAGCTCTCCGACGCACGAGTTCAATATGTTGCCCTGCACTCAGCTACAGAGGGGTACAGCTAAGGATCTTGGCGACTGGATGAGGCTCACCAGGCCACTAGGAGCCTGCAGTTACTCAGTGTTCTTATACAGAATCGTGTGCAGACGCGAGGGTCCTAGGAAGCCTTTACAGCTTACTGCCTTTAAAGTAAAGCAGAGCCACGACGCGGGTCTCATAGAAGATGCCGCACGCCTCCCCTTCTTCACGGCAGAGCAGGGCCACACGTCGAGGCGATTGTTCATGTGGAGATTCCGTTTCGCTGTAAAGCAACGCGGGGAAAGCTCCCACCCTGGAAGTCGTAATACCCTATTTCTTTCGAGGAAACTCAGTTTTTACTCAGTGCCACGCCTGCACTGACTAGTAAGCCGGCAAACGCACTATTACCCGGAAGCGTCAAGGGCTCACGCATGGCGCTTTCCAGCGGGGAAAACAAGGCTTGTGATATCAGGCCCCCCATTCGAGGTTGACGCACTGCTTAAGCACCTGTTATTCTGACGAAGTCAGAAGAGACGCAAGCTACCCACTGACCCCTTCCCTAAATCAAGTTTTGTATGCAGGGTTTTCGGCTTGGAGGGAACTGCCTAAATTTTCGAAAGCCCCAGGTCGGCCTAGGGGCCAGCGCATCTTCCAAAAGCCTGCTGTGTTCCACGAAGAACTGTGCGTCAGTTGCAGTGGAAGCTAGCCTGACTTTTTCCGTAGGTAAGGTGACTGCAGGTTTAAGGTCCTAGAAGGAGCGCTAAGCAGAGTGGTTTTCGAGGTATAGCTCAGGTAAGGCAAGGGAGCCATCTTCCTTGTCATGTTGGACTGGATACAACCTTGTTTCAGAAGCTGTTGGAGAGCTTAGGAGATCTGTCTCTCCCAAGGAAGAGTGCAGTATGTTGCCCTACACTCGGCATAAACAGGCGTACACCTAAGGGCCTTCGGGGCTGGATGATGCTCAAGCGGGCCCTAGGAGCCTGGCGGTACTCAGTGTTCTTGCACTGACTCGGGTGCTGACACGACGTTCTTAGGACTCCTTAAAGGGGTACTACCGAAAACTAAAGCAGAACAGCAAGTAATGCCTCTGGAAAACTGCTGCACGCTCTCCAATCGGGACGGCCCACCACGGCGATTTTCGAGTCTCGTGTGGACACTGAGTTTCCATTTCGCCCTAAAGCAGGGCAGGAAAGCTTACTCAGGAAGTGGAAGCAGCCTGCTTCTTTCGAGAAAGCTCATTCGCCTCTCGCAGGCATGCCTGCAGGGACTAAAATCCCGGCAACAAGAGTGTTTTGGACCTGCTGGACTGGCTAGGAACGTCTTTCTGAAGCTGTGGCTGAGCTGAAGAGATCTAGCTCTCCCAGGGAAGAGTGCAGTGTGTTGCGTTACACTCGGAAAACACGGGGGTGCGCTGAAGGACCTACGGGGCTGGGTGCTGCTCCACAGGCCCACTGGAGCCTGGCTTCCTGAGTGTTCTTGTAAGGAAACTGGTGCTAACGTGCTAGGAGTAGGGAAAGCCTACACTCGTGAAACTAAAGTCGTACAGCCAAAATGCCTCAGGGAAGCTGCTGCCCACCAATCTTTCTGCATGGCAACCCAGGGCCGTAGTGAAAAGCCGGTGTTTGCGTTTCGGTTCCCATTAGCTCTAAAGCAGGGTCAGGGTTTCTTTGTGGAACTGTAGTTGAAAGTCAGCCTGCCGATGCAGGAGACACGGGTTCGTACCCCGATCCGGGAAGGTCCCACATGCTGCCGTAGTGCCGGACCCGGGAGCCTTAGCCGCTGATCCTAAGCCTCAGGAGCTGGCGCTCCGCAATGGGAGAGGCCACAACCGTGGGAGGTGCGCGTACACCCAAATAAGAAAGGACGCAGGGCAAGATAATATCCCACCCAGGAAACGGAGGCACCCTGTTTCTTGGAGAAAAGTCACCTTCCTATCCGAGCCCTGCATGAAATGACTAGAATCTCCCACAACCGTGAGAGGTGCGCGTACACCCAAATAGGAAAAGACACCCGGCAAGATAATATCCCACCCAGGAAACGGAGGCACCCTGTTTCTTGGAGAAAAGTCAACTTCCTATCCGAGCCCTGCATGAAATGACTAGAATCCTGGAAACACAAGTGTTTTGGCAGAAGCTTCCAGGCTGCCCGAATGTAATGGTCAACATTGGGGAAAAAAGGCCTGTGCCCTCAGGCCCCCATGTCGAGGTTGACAGGAAGCATAAGTACCTCTTGTTTCGAAAAAATTCCAAAGAGACACATGGTACTCACTGGGCCCTTCCCTAAATCAACTTCTCGATACAGCGTGTTCTGCGTTGTAGGGCGTGGCCTAAAGGAAAGAATGCCGGGGGTCAGCCTAAGGGGCTGTCGGTGCATCTTCCAAAAGCCTGCTGTGTTCCGCGAAGAACTGATCTTTAGTTGCAGTGGAACCCAGCCCGAGTTTTTCCTTGAGGTAGGGTGACTGCAGGTAACAAGACCTAGAAGGAATGCTAAGCAGACTGTCTCTCTCAGTATCGCTCTGACAGGGCAATGAGGCCGACCGGCATTGAATGCTGGAAGTGCTACAACCGTGTTACTGAATCCGTCTGTGACCGGAGGCAGTCTAGCTCTCCGACGCACGAGTTCAATATGTTGCCCTGCACTCAGCTACAGAGGGGTACAGCTAAGGATCTTGGCGACTGGATGAGGCTCACCAGGCCACTAGGAGCCTGCAGTTACTCAGTGTTCTTATACAGAATCGTGTGCAGACGCGAGGGTCCTAGGAAGCCTTTACAGCTTACTGCCTTTAAAGTAAAGCAGAGCCACGACGCGGGTCTCATAGAAGATGCCGCACGCCTCCCCTTCTTCACGGCAGAGCAGGGCCACACGTCGAGGCGATTGTTCATGTGGAGATTCCGTTTCGCTGTAAAGCAACGCGGGGAAAGCTCCCACCCTGGAAGTCGTAATACCCTATTTCTTTCGAGGAAACTCAGTTTTTACTCAGTGCCACGCCTGCACTGACTAGTAAGCCGGCAAACGCACTATTACCCGGAAGCGTCAAGGGCTCACGCATGGCGCTTTCCAGCGGGGAAAACAAGGCTTGTGATATCAGGCCCCCCATTCGAGGTTGACGCACTGCTTAAGCACCTGTTATTCTGACGAAGTCAGAAGAGACGCAAGCTACCCACTGACCCCTTCCCTAAATCAAGTTTTGTATGCAGGGTTTTCGGCTTGGAGGGAACTGCCTAAATTTTCGAAAGCCCCAGGTCGGCCTAGGGGCCAGCGCATCTTCCAAAAGCCTGCTGTGTTCCACGAAGAACTGTGCGTCAGTTGCAGTGGAAGCTAGCCTGACTTTTTCCGTAGGTAAGGTGACTGCAGGTTTAAGGTCCTAGAAGGAGCGCTAAGCAGAGTGGTTTTCGAGGTATAGCTCAGGTAAGGCAAGGGAGCCATCTTCCTTGTCATGTTGGACTGGATACAACCTTGTTTCAGAAGCTGTTGGAGAGCTTAGGAGATCTGTCTCTCCCAAGGAAGAGTGCAGTATGTTGCCCTACACTCGGCATAAACAGGCGTACACCTAAGGGCCTTCGGGGCTGGATGATGCTCAAGCGGGCCCTAGGAGCCTGGCGGTACTCAGTGTTCTTGCACTGACTCGGGTGCTGACACGACGTTCTTAGGACTCCTTAAAGGGGTACTACCGAAAACTAAAGCAGAACAGCAAGTAATGCCTCTGGAAAACTGCTGCACGCTCTCCAATCGGGACGGCCCACCACGGCGATTTTCGAGTCTCGTGTGGACACTGAGTTTCCATTTCGCCCTAAAGCAGGGCAGGAAAGCTTACTCAGGAAGTGGAAGCAGCCTGCTTCTTTCGAGAAAGCTCATTCGCCTCTCGCAGGCATGCCTGCAGGGACTAAAATCCCGGCAACAAGAGTGTTTTGGACCTGCTGGACTGGCTAGGAACGTCTTTCTGAAGCTGTGGCTGAGCTGAAGAGATCTAGCTCTCCCAGGGAAGAGTGCAGTGTGTTGCGTTACACTCGGAAAACACGGGGGTGCGCTGAAGGACCTACGGGGCTGGGTGCTGCTCCACAGGCCCACTGGAGCCTGGCTTCCTGAGTGTTCTTGTAAGGAAACTGGTGCTAACGTGCTAGGAGTAGGGAAAGCCTACACTCGTGAAACTAAAGTCGTACAGCCAAAATGCCTCAGGGAAGCTGCTGCCCACCAATCTTTCTGCATGGCAACCCAGGGCCGTAGTGAAAAGCCGGTGTTTGCGTTTCGGTTCCCATTAGCTCTAAAGCAGGGTCAGGGTTTCTTTGTGGAACTGTAGTTGAAAGTCAGCCTGCCGATGCAGGAGACACGGGTTCGTACCCCGATCCGGGAAGGTCCCACATGCTGCCGTAGTGCCGGACCCGGGAGCCTTAGCCGCTGATCCTAAGCCTCAGGAGCTGGCGCTCCGCAATGGGAGAGGCCACAACCGTGGGAGGTGCGCGTACACCCAAATAAGAAAGGACGCAGGGCAAGATAATATCCCACCCAGGAAACGGAGGCACCCTGTTTCTTGGAGAAAAGTCACCTTCCTATCCGAGCCCTGCATGAAATGACTAGAATCTCCCACAACCGTGAGAGGTGCGCGTACACCCAAATAGGAAAAGACACCCGGCAAGATAATATCCCACCCAGGAAACGGAGGCACCCTGTTTCTTGGAGAAAAGTCAACTTCCTATCCGAGCCCTGCATGAAATGACTAGAATCCTGGAAACACAAGTGTTTTGGCAGAAGCTTCCAGGCTGCCCGAATGTAATGGTCAACATTGGGGAAAAAAGGCCTGTGCCCTCAGGCCCCCATGTCGAGGTTGACAGGAAGCATAAGTACCTCTTGTTTCGAAAAAATTCCAAAGAGACACATGGTACTCACTGGGCCCTTCCCTAAATCAACTTCTCGATACAGCGTGTTCTGCGTTGTAGGGCGTGGCCTAAAGGAAAGAATGCCGGGGGTCAGCCTAAGGGGCTGTCGGTGCATCTTCCAAAAGCCTGCTGTGTTCCGCGAAGAACTGATCTTTAGTTGCAGTGGAACCCAGCCCGAGTTTTTCCTTGAGGTAGGGTGACTGCAGGTAACAAGACCTAGAAGGAATGCTAAGCAGACTGTCTCTCTCAGTATCGCTCTGACAGGGCAATGAGGCCGACCGGCATTGAATGCTGGAAGTGCTACAACCGTGTTACTGAATCCGTCTGTGACCGGAGGCAGTCTAGCTCTCCGACGCACGAGTTCAATATGTTGCCCTGCACTCAGCTACAGAGGGGTACAGCTAAGGATCTTGGCGACTGGATGAGGCTCACCAGGCCACTAGGAGCCTGCAGTTACTCAGTGTTCTTATACAGAATCGTGTGCAGACGCGAGGGTCCTAGGAAGCCTTTACAGCTTACTGCCTTTAAAGTAAAGCAGAGCCACGACGCGGGTCTCATAGAAGATGCCGCACGCCTCCCCTTCTTCACGGCAGAGCAGGGCCACACGTCGAGGCGATTGTTCATGTGGAGATTCCGTTTCGCTGTAAAGCAACGCGGGGAAAGCTCCCACCCTGGAAGTCGTAATACCCTATTTCTTTCGAGGAAACTCAGTTTTTACTCAGTGCCACGCCTGCACTGACTAGTAAGCCGGCAAACGCACTATTACCCGGAAGCGTCAAGGGCTCACGCATGGCGCTTTCCAGCGGGGAAAACAAGGCTTGTGATATCAGGCCCCCCATTCGAGGTTGACGCACTGCTTAAGCACCTGTTATTCTGACGAAGTCAGAAGAGACGCAAGCTACCCACTGACCCCTTCCCTAAATCAAGTTTTGTATGCAGGGTTTTC
The DNA here is from genome assembly GCF_964165515.1 of Mesoplodon bidens. Taxonomy (NCBI): domain Eukaryota; kingdom Metazoa; phylum Chordata; class Mammalia; order Artiodactyla; family Ziphiidae; genus Mesoplodon; species Mesoplodon bidens. Next base: position 52,825 of record NW_027672523.1, on the reverse strand, counting down.
GGCTTGGAGGGAACTGCCTAAATTTTCGAAAGCCCCAGGTCGGCCTAGGGGCCAGCGCATCTTCCAAAAGCCTGCTGTGTTCCACGAAGAACTGTGCGTCAGTTGCAGTGGAAGCTAGCCTGACTTTTTCCGTAGGTAAGGTGACTGCAGGTTTAAGGTCCTAGAAGGAGCGCTAAGCAGAGTGGTTTTCGAGGTATAGCTCAGGTAAGGCAAGGGAGCCATCTTCCTTGTCATGTTGGACTGGATACAACCTTGTTTCAGAAGCTGTTGGAGAGCTTAGGAGATCTGTCTCTCCCAAGGAAGAGTGCAGTATGTTGCCCTACACTCGGCATAAACAGGCGTACACCTAAGGGCCTTCGGGGCTGGATGATGCTCAAGCGGGCCCTAGGAGCCTGGCGGTACTCAGTGTTCTTGCACTGACTCGGGTGCTGACACGACGTTCTTAGGACTCCTTAAAGGGGTACTACCGAAAACTAAAGCAGAACAGCAAGTAATGCCTCTGGAAAACTGCTGCACGCTCTCCAATCGGGACGGCCCACCACGGCGATTTTCGAGTCTCGTGTGGACACTGAGTTTCCATTTCGCCCTAAAGCAGGGCAGGAAAGCTTACTCAGGAAGTGGAAGCAGCCTGCTTCTTTCGAGAAAGCTCATTCGCCTCTCGCAGGCATGCCTGCAGGGACTAAAATCCCGGCAACAAGAGTGTTTTGGACCTGCTGGACTGGCTAGGAACGTCTTTCTGAAGCTGTGGCTGAGCTGAAGAGATCTAGCTCTCCCAGGGAAGAGTGCAGTGTGTTGCGTTACACTCGGAAAACACGGGGGTGCGCTGAAGGACCTACGGGGCTGGGTGCTGCTCCACAGGCCCACTGGAGCCTGGCTTCCTGAGTGTTCTTGTAAGGAAACTGGTGCTAACGTGCTAGGAGTAGGGAAAGCCTACACTCGTGAAACTAAAGTCGTACAGCCAAAATGCCTCAGGGAAGCTGCTGCCCACCAATCTTTCTGCATGGCAACCCAGGGCCGTAGTGAAAAGCCGGTGTTTGCGTTTCGGTTCCCATTAGCTCTAAAGCAGGGTCAGGGTTTCTTTGTGGAACTGTAGTTGAAAGTCAGCCTGCCGATGCAGGAGACACGGGTTCGTACCCCGATCCGGGAAGGTCCCACATGCTGCCGTAGTGCCGGACCCGGGAGCCTTAGCCGCTGATCCTAAGCCTCAGGAGCTGGCGCTCCGCAATGGGAGAGGCCACAACCGTGGGAGGTGCGCGTACACCCAAATAAGAAAGGACGCAGGGCAAGATAATATCCCACCCAGGAAACGGAGGCACCCTGTTTCTTGGAGAAAAGTCACCTTCCTATCCGAGCCCTGCATGAAATGACTAGAATCTCCCACAACCGTGAGAGGTGCGCGTACACCCAAATAGGAAAAGACACCCGGCAAGATAATATCCCACCCAGGAAACGGAGGCACCCTGTTTCTTGGAGAAAAGTCAACTTCCTATCCGAGCCCTGCATGAAATGACTAGAATCCTGGAAACACAAGTGTTTTGGCAGAAGCTTCCAGGCTGCCCGAATGTAATGGTCAACATTGGGGAAAAAAGGCCTGTGCCCTCAGGCCCCCATGTCGAGGTTGACAGGAAGCATAAGTACCTCTTGTTTCGAAAAAATTCCAAAGAGACACATGGTACTCACTGGGCCCTTCCCTAAATCAACTTCTCGATACAGCGTGTTCTGCGTTGTAGGGCGTGGCCTAAAGGAAAGAATGCCGGGGGTCAGCCTAAGGGGCTGTCGGTGCATCTTCCAAAAGCCTGCTGTGTTCCGCGAAGAACTGATCTTTAGTTGCAGTGGAACCCAGCCCGAGTTTTTCCTTGAGGTAGGGTGACTGCAGGTAACAAGACCTAGAAGGAATGCTAAGCAGACTGTCTCTCTCAGTATCGCTCTGACAGGGCAATGAGGCCGACCGGCATTGAATGCTGGAAGTGCTACAACCGTGTTACTGAATCCGTCTGTGACCGGAGGCAGTCTAGCTCTCCGACGCACGAGTTCAATATGTTGCCCTGCACTCAGCTACAGAGGGGTACAGCTAAGGATCTTGGCGACTGGATGAGGCTCACCAGGCCACTAGGAGCCTGCAGTTACTCAGTGTTCTTATACAGAATCGTGTGCAGACGCGAGGGTCCTAGGAAGCCTTTACAGCTTACTGCCTTTAAAGTAAAGCAGAGCCACGACGCGGGTCTCATAGAAGATGCCGCACGCCTCCCCTTCTTCACGGCAGAGCAGGGCCACACGTCGAGGCGATTGTTCATGTGGAGATTCCGTTTCGCTGTAAAGCAACGCGGGGAAAGCTCCCACCCTGGAAGTCGTAATACCCTATTTCTTTCGAGGAAACTCAGTTTTTACTCAGTGCCACGCCTGCACTGACTAGTAAGCCGGCAAACGCACTATTACCCGGAAGCGTCAAGGGCTCACGCATGGCGCTTTCCAGCGGGGAAAACAAGGCTTGTGATATCAGGCCCCCCATTCGAGGTTGACGCACTGCTTAAGCACCTGTTATTCTGACGAAGTCAGAAGAGACGCAAGCTACCCACTGACCCCTTCCCTAAATCAAGTTTTGTATGCAGGGTTTTCGGCTTGGAGGGAACTGCCTAAATTTTCGAAAGCCCCAGGTCGGCCTAGGGGCCAGCGCATCTTCCAAAAGCCTGCTGTGTTCCACGAAGAACTGTGCGTCAGTTGCAGTGGAAGCTAGCCTGACTTTTTCCGTAGGTAAGGTGACTGCAGGTTTAAGGTCCTAGAAGGAGCGCTAAGCAGAGTGGTTTTCGAGGTATAGCTCAGGTAAGGCAAGGGAGCCATCTTCCTTGTCATGTTGGACTGGATACAACCTTGTTTCAGAAGCTGTTGGAGAGCTTAGGAGATCTGTCTCTCCCAAGGAAGAGTGCAGTATGTTGCCCTACACTCGGCATAAACAGGCGTACACCTAAGGGCCTTCGGGGCTGGATGATGCTCAAGCGGGCCCTAGGAGCCTGGCGGTACTCAGTGTTCTTGCACTGACTCGGGTGCTGACACGACGTTCTTAGGACTCCTTAAAGGGGTACTACCGAAAACTAAAGCAGAACAGCAAGTAATGCCTCTGGAAAACTGCTGCACACTCTCCAATCGGGACGGCCCACCACGGCGATTTTCGAGTCTCGTGTGGACACTGAGTTTCCATTTCGCCCTAAAGCAGGGCAGGAAAGCTTACTCAGGAAGTGGAAGCAGCCTGCTTCTTTCGAGAAAGCTCATTCGCCTCTCGCAGGCATGCCTGCAGGGACTAAAATCCCGGCAACAAGAGTGTTTTGGACCTGCTGGACTGGCTAGGAACGTCTTTCTGAAGCTGTGGCTGAGCTGAAGAGATCTAGCTCTCCCAGGGAAGAGTGCAGTGTGTTGCGTTACACTCGGAAAACACGGGGGTGCGCTGAAGGACCTACGGGGCTGGGTGCTGCTCCACAGGCCCACTGGAGCCTGGCTTCCTGAGTGTTCTTGTAAGGAAACTGGTGCTAACGTGCTAGGAGTAGGGAAAGCCTACACTCGTGAAACTAAAGTCGTACAGCCAAAATGCCTCAGGGAAGCTGCTGCCCACCAATCTTTCTGCATGGCAACCCAGGGCCGTAGTGAAAAGCCGGTGTTTGCGTTTCGGTTCCCATTAGCTCTAAAGCAGGGTCAGGGTTTCTTTGTGGAACTGTAGTTGAAAGTCAGCCTGCCGATGCAGGAGACACGGGTTCGTACCCCGATCCGGGAAGGTCCCACATGCTGCCGTAGTGCCGGACCCGGGAGCCTTAGCCGCTGATCCTAAGCCTCAGGAGCTGGCGCTCCGCAATGGGAGAGGCCACAACCGTGGGAGGTGCACGTACACCCAAATAAGAAAGGACGCAGGGCAAGATAATATCCCACCCAGGAAACGGAGGCACCCTGTTTCTTGGAGAAAAGTCACCTTCCTATCCGAGCCCTGCATGAAATGACTAGAATCTCCCACAACCGTGAGAGGTGCGCGTACACCCAAATAGGAAAAGACACCCGGCAAGATAATATCCCACCCAGGAAACGGAGGCACCCTGTTTCTTGGAGAAAAGTCAACTTCCTATCCGAGCCCTGCATGAAATGACTAGAATCCTGGAAACACAAGTGTTTTGGCAGAAGCTTCCAGGCTGCCCGAATGTAATGGTCAACATTGGGGAAAAAAGGCCTGTGCCCTCAGGCCCCCATGTCGAGGTTGACAGGAAGCATAAGTACCTCTTGTTTCGAAAAAATTCCAAAGAGACACATGGTACTCACTGGGCCCTTCCCTAAATCAACTTCTCGATACAGCGTGTTCTGCGTTGTAGGGCGTGGCCTAAAGGAAAGAATGCCGGGGGTCAGCCTAAGGGGCTGTCGGTGCATCTTCCAAAAGCCTGCTGTGTTCCGCGAAGAACTGATCTTTAGTTGCAGTGGAACCCAGCCCGAGTTTTTCCTTGAGGTAGGGTGACTGCAGGTAACAAGACCTAGAAGGAATGCTAAGCAGACTGTCTCTCTCAGTATCGCTCTGACAGGGCAATGAGGCCGACCGGCATTGAATGCTGGAAGTGCTACAACCGTGTTACTGAATCCGTCTGTGACCGGAGGCAGTCTAGCTCTCCGACGCACGAGTTCAATATGTTGCCCTGCACTCAGCTACAGAGGGGTACAGCTAAGGATCTTGGCGACTGGATGAGGCTCACCAGGCCACTAGGAGCCTGCAGTTACTCAGTGTTCTTATACAGAATCGTGTGCAGACGCGAGGGTCCTAGGAAGCCTTTACAGCTTACTGCCTTTAAAGTAAAGCAGAGCCACGACGCGGGTCTCATAGAAGATGCCGCACGCCTCCCCTTCTTCACGGCAGAGCAGGGCCACACGTCGAGGCGATTGTTCATGTGGAGATTCCGTTTCGCTGTAAAGCAACGCGGGGAAAGCTCCCACCCTGGAAGTCGTAATACCCTATTTCTTTCGAGGAAACTCAGTTTTTACTCAGTGCCACGCCTGCACTGACTAGTAAGCCGGCAAACGCACTATTACCCGGAAGCGTCAAGGGCTCACGCATGGCGCTTTCCAGCGGGGAAAACAAGGCTTGTGATATCAGGCCCCCCATTCGAGGTTGACGCACTGCTTAAGCACCTGTTATTCTGACGAAGTCAGAAGAGACGCAAGCTACCCACTGACCCCTTCCCTAAATCAAGTTTTGTATGCAGGGTTTTCGGCTTGGAGGGAACTGCCTAAATTTTCGAAAGCCCCAGGTCGGCCTAGGGGCCAGCGCATCTTCCAAAAGCCTGCTGTGTTCCACGAAGAACTGTGCGTCAGTTGCAGTGGAAGCTAGCCTGACTTTTTCCGTAGGTAAGGTGACTGCAGGTTTAAGGTCCTAGAAGGAGCGCTAAGCAGAGTGGTTTTCGAGGTATAGCTCAGGTAAGGCAAGGGAGCCATCTTCCTTGTCATGTTGGACTGGATACAACCTTGTTTCAGAAGCTGTTGGAGAGCTTAGGAGATCTGTCTCTCCCAAGGAAGAGTGCAGTATGTTGCCCTACACTCGGCATAAACAGGCGTACACCTAAGGGCCTTCGGGGCTGGATGATGCTCAAGCGGGCCCTAGGAGCCTGGCGGTACTCAGTGTTCTTGCACTGACTCGGGTGCTGACACGACGTTCTTAGGACTCCTTAAAGGGGTACTACCGAAAACTAAAGCAGAACAGCAAGTAATGCCTCTGGAAAACTGCTGCACGCTCTCCAATCGGGACGGCCCACCACGGCGATTTTCGAGTCTCGTGTGGACACTGAGTTTCCATTTCGCCCTAAAGCAGGGCAGGAAAGCTTACTCAGGAAGTGGAAGCAGCCTGCTTCTTTCGAGAAAGCTCATTCGCCTCTCGCAGGCATGCCTGCAGGGACTAAAATCCCGGCAACAAGAGTGTTTTGGACCTGCTGGACTGGCTAGGAACGTCTTTCTGAAGCTGTGGCTGAGCTGAAGAGATCTAGCTCTCCCAGGGAAGAGTGCAGTGTGTTGCGTTACACTCGGAAAACACGGGGGTGCGCTGAAGGACCTACGGGGCTGGGTGCTGCTCCACAGGCCCACTGGAGCCTGGCTTCCTGAGTGTTCTTGTAAGGAAACTGGTGCTAACGTGCTAGGAGTAGGGAAAGCCTACACTCGTGAAACTAAAGTCGTACAGCCAAAATGCCTCAGGGAAGCTGCTGCCCACCAATCTTTCTGCATGGCAACCCAGGGCCGTAGTGAAAAGCCGGTGTTTGCGTTTCGGTTCCCATTAGCTCTAAAGCAGGGTCAGGGTTTCTTTGTGGAACTGTAGTTGAAAGTCAGCCTGCCGATGCAGGAGACACGGGTTCGTACCCCGATCCGGGAAGGTCCCACATGCTGCCGTAGTGCCGGACCCGGGAGCCTTAGCCGCTGATCCTAAGCCTCAGGAGCTGGCGCTCCGCAATGGGAGAGGCCACAACCGTGGGAGGTGCGCGTACACCCAAATAAGAAAGGACGCAGGGCAAGATAATATCCCACCCAGGAAACGGAGGCACCCTGTTTCTTGGAGAAAAGTCACCTTCCTATCCGAGCCCTGCATGAAATGACTAGAATCTCCCACAACCGTGAGAGGTGCGCGTACACCCAAATAGGAAAAGACACCCGGCAAGATAATATCCCACCCAGGAAACGGAGGCACCCTGTTTCTTGGAGAAAAGTCAACTTCCTATCCGAGCCCTGCATGAAATGACTAGAATCCTGGAAACACAAGTGTTTTGGCAGAAGCTTCCAGGCTGCCCGAATGTAATGGTCAACATTGGGGAAAAAAGGCCTGTGCCCTCAGGCCCCCATGTCGAGGTTGACAGGAAGCATAAGTACCTCTTGTTTCGAAAAAATTCCAAAGAGACACATGGTACTCACTGGGCCCTTCCCTAAATCAACTTCTCGATACAGCGTGTTCTGCGTTGTAGGGCGTGGCCTAAAGGAAAGAATGCCGGGGGTCAGCCTAAGGGGCTGTCGGTGCATCTTCCAAAAGCCTGCTGTGTTCCGCGAAGAACTGATCTTTAGTTGCAGTGGAACCCAGCCCGAGTTTTTCCTTGAGGTAGGGTGACTGCAGGTAACAAGACCTAGAAGGAATGCTAAGCAGACTGTCTCTCTCAGTATCGCTCTGACAGGGCAATGAGGCCGACCGGCATTGAATGCTGGAAGTGCTACAACCGTGTTACTGAATCCGTCTGTGACCGGAGGCAGTCTAGCTCTCCGACGCACGAGTTCAATATGTTGCCCTGCACTCAGCTACAGAGGGGTACAGCTAAGGATCTTGGCGACTGGATGAGGCTCACCAGGCCACTAGGAGCCTGCAGTTACTCAGTGTTCTTATACAGAATCGTGTGCAGACGCGAGGGTCCTAGGAAGCCTTTACAGCTTACTGCCTTTAAAGTAAAGCAGAGCCACGACGCGGGTCTCATAGAAGATGCCGCACGCCTCCCCTTCTTCACGGCAGAGCAGGGCCACACGTCGAGGCGATTGTTCATGTGGAGATTCCGTTTCGCTGTAAAGCAACGCGGGGAAAGCTCCCACCCTGGAAGTCGTAATACCCTATTTCTTTCGAGGAAACTCAGTTTTTACTCAGTGCCACGCCTGCACTGACTAGTAAGCCGGCAAACGCACTATTACCCGGAAGCGTCAAGGGCTCACGCATGGCGCTTTCCAGCGGGGAAAACAAGGCTTGTGATATCAGGCCCCCCATTCGAGGTTGACGCACTGCTTAAGCACCTGTTATTCTGACGAAGTCAGAAGAGACGCAAGCTACCCACTGACCCCTTCCCTAAATCACGTTTTGTATGCAGGGTTTTCGGCTTGGAGGGAACTGCCTAAATTTTCGAAAGCCCCAGGTCGGCCTAGGGGCCAGCGCATCTTCCAAAAGCCTGCTGTGTTCCACGAAGAACTGTGCGTCAGTTGCAGTGGAAGCTAGCCTGACTTTTTCCGTAGGTAAGGTGACTGCAGGTTTAAGGTCCTAGAAGGAGCGCTAAGCAGAGTGGTTTTCGAGGTATAGCTCAGGTAAGGCAAGGGAGCCATCTTCCTTGTCATGTTGGACTGGATACAACCTTGTTTCAGAAGCTGTTGGAGAGCTTAGGAGATCTGTCTCTCCCAAGGAAGAGTGCAGTATGTTGCCCTACACTCGGCATAAACAGGCGTACACCTAAGGGCCTTCGGGGCTGGATGATGCTCAAGCGGGCCCTAGGAGCCTGGCGGTACTCAGTGTTCTTGCACTGACTCGGGTGCTGACACGACGTTCTTAGGACTCCTTAAAGGGGTACTACCGAAAACTAAAGCAGAACAGCAAGTAATGCCTCTGGAAAACTGCTGCACGCTCTCCAATCGGGACGGCCCACCACGGCGATTTTCGAGTCTCGTGTGGACACTGAGTTTCCATTTCGCCCTAAAGCAGGGCAGGAAAGCTTACTCAGGAAGTGGAAGCAGCCTGCTTCTTTCGAGAAAGCTCATTCGCCTCTCGCAGGCATGCCTGCAGGGACTAAAATCCCGGCAACAAGAGTGTTTTGGACCTGCTGGACTGGCTAGGAACGTCTTTCTGAAGCTGTGGCTGAGCTGAAGAGATCTAGCTCTCCCAGGGAAGAGTGCAGTGTGTTGCGTTACACTCGGAAAACACGGGGGTGCGCTGAAGGACCTACGGGGCTGGGTGCTGCTCCACAGGCCCACTGGAGCCTGGCTTCCTGAGTGTTCTTGTAAGGAAACTGGTGCTAACGTGCTAGGAGTAGGGAAAGCCTACACTCGTGAAACTAAAGTCGTACAGCCAAAATGCCTCAGGGAAGCTGCTGCCCACCAATCTTTCTGCATGGCAACCCAGGGCCGTAGTGAAAAGCCGGTGTTTGCGTTTCGGTTCCCATTAGCTCTAAAGCAGGGTCAGGGTTTCTTTGTGGAACTGTAGTTGAAAGTCAGCCTGCCGATGCAGGAGACACGGGTTCGTACCCCGATCCGGGAAGGTCCCACATGCTGCCGTAGTGCCGGACCCGGGAGCCTTAGCCGCTGATCCTAAGCCTCAGGAGCTGGCGCTCCGCAATGGGAGAGGCCACAACCGTGGGAGGTGCGCGTACACCCAAATAAGAAAGGACGCAGGGCAAGATAATATCCCACCCAGGAAACGGAGGCACCCTGTTTCTTGGAGAAAAGTCACCTTCCTATCCGAGCCCTGCATGAAATGACTAGAATCTCCCACAACCGTGAGAGGTGCGCGTACACCCAAATAGGAAAAGACACCCGGCAAGATAATATCCCACCCAGGAAACGGAGGCACCCTGTTTCTTGGAGAAAAGTCAACTTCCTATCCGAGCCCTGCATGAAATGACTAGAATCCTGGAAACACAAGTGTTTTGGCAGAAGCTTCCAGGCTGCCCGAATGTAATGGTCAACATTGGGGAAAAAAGGCCTGTGCCCTCAGGCCCCCATGTCGAGGTTGACAGGAAGCATAAGTACCTCTTGTTTCGAAAAAATTCCAAAGAGACACATGGTACTCACTGGGCCCTTCCCTAAATCAACTTCTCGATACAGCGTGTTCTGCGTTGTAGGGCGTGGCCTAAAGGAAAGAATGCCGGGGGTCAGCCTAAGGGGCTGTCGGTGCATCTTCCAAAAGCCTGCTGTGTTCCGCGAAGAACTGATCTTTAGTTGCAGTGGAACCCAGCCCGAGTTTTTCCTTGAGGTAGGGTGACTGCAGGTAACAAGACCTAGAAGGAATGCTAAGCAGACTGTCTCTCTCAGTATCGCTCTGACAGGGCAATGAGGCCGACCGGCATTGAATGCTGGAAGTGCTACAACCGTGTTACTGAATCCGTCTGTGACCGGAGGCAGTCTAGCTCTCCGACGCACGAGTTCAATATGTTGCCCTGCACTCAGCTACAGAGGGGTACAGCTAAGGATCTTGGCGACTGGATGAGGCTCACCAGGCCACTAGGAGCCTGCAGTTACTCAGTGTTCTTATACAGAATCGTGTGCAGACGCGAGGGTCCTAGGAAGCCTTTACAGCTTACTGCCTTTAAAGTAAAGCAGAGCCACGACGCGGGTCTCATAGAAGATGCCGCACGCCTCCCCTTCTTCACGGCAGAGCAGGGCCACACGTCGAGGCGATTGTTCATGTGGAGATTCCGTTTCGCTGTAAAGCAACGCGGGGAAAGCTCCCACCCTGGAAGTCGTAATACCCTATTTCTTTCGAGGAAACTCAGTTTTTACTCAGTGCCACGCCTGCACTGACTAGTAAGCCGGCAAACGCACTATTACCCGGAAGCGTCAAGGGCTCACGCATGGCGCTTTCCAGCGGGGAAAACAAGGCTTGTGATATCAGGCCCCCCATTCGAGGTTGACGCACTGCTTAAGCACCTGTTATTCTGACGAAGTCAGAAGAGACGCAAGCTACCCACTGACCCCTTCCCTAAATCACGTTTTGTATGCAGGGTTTTCGGCTTGGAGGGAACTGCCTAAATTTTCGAAAGCCCCAGGTCGGCCTAGGGGCCAGCGCATCTTCCAAAAGCCTGCTGTGTTCCACGAAGAACTGTGCGTCAGTTGCAGTGGAAGCTAGCCTGACTTTTTCCGTAGGTAAGGTGACTGCAGGTTTAAGGTCCTAGAAGGAGCGCTAAGCAGAGTGGTTTTCGAGGTATAGCTCAGGTAAGGCAAGGGAGCCATCTTCCTTGTCATGTTGGACTGGATACAACCTTGTTTCAGAAGCTGTTGGAGAGCTTAGGAGATCTGTCTCTCCCAAGGAAGAGTGCAGTATGTTGCCCTACACTCGGCATAAACAGGCGTACACCTAAGGGCCTTCGGGGCTGGATGATGCTCAAGCGGGCCCTAGGAGCCTGGCGGTACTCAGTGTTCTTGCACTGACTCGGGTGCTGACACGACGTTCTTAGGACTCCTTAAAGGGGTACTACCGAAAACTAAAGCAGAACAGCAAGTAATGCCTCTGGAAAACTGCTGCACACTCTCCAATCGGGACGGCCCACCACGGCGATTTTCGAGTCTCGTGTGGACACTGAGTTTCCATTTCGCCCTAAAGCAGGGCAGGAAAGCTTACTCAGGAAGTGGAAGCAGCCTGCTTCTTTCGAGAAAGCTCATTCGCCTCTCGCAGGCATGCCTGCAGGGACTAAAATCCCGGCAACAAGAGTGTTTTGGACCTGCTGGACTGGCTAGGAACGTCTTTCTGAAGCTGTGGCTGAGCTGAAGAGATCTAGCTCTCCCAGGGAAGAGTGCAGTGTGTTGCGTTACACTCGGAAAACACGGGGGTGCGCTGAAGGACCTACGGGGCTGGGTGCTGCTCCACAGGCCCACTGGAGCCTGGCTTCCTGAGTGTTCTTGTAAGGAAACTGGTGCTAACGTGCTAGGAGTAGGGAAAGCCTACACTCGTGAAACTAAAGTCGTACAGCCAAAATGCCTCAGGGAAGCTGCTGCCCACCAATCTTTCTGCATGGCAACCCAGGGCCGTAGTGAAAAGCCGGTGTTTGCGTTTCGGTTCCCATTAGCTCTAAAGCAGGGTCAGGGTTTCTTTGTGGAACTGTAGTTGAAAGTCAGCCTGCCGATGCAGGAGACACGGGTTCGTACCCCGATCCGGGAAGGTCCCACATGCTGCCGTAGTGCCGGACCCGGGAGCCTTAGCCGCTGATCCTAAGCCTCAGGAGCTGGCGCTCCGCAATGGGAGAGGCCACAACCGTGGGAGGTGCACGTACACCCAAATAAGAAAGGACGCAGGGCAAGATAATATCCCACCCAGGAAACGGAGGCACCCTGTTTCTTGGAGAAAAGTCACCTTCCTATCCGAGCCCTGCATGAAATGACTAGAATCTCCCACAACCGTGAGAGGTGCGCGTACACCCAAATAGGAAAAGACACCCGGCAAGATAATATCCCACCCAGGAAACGGAGGCACCCTGTTTCTTGGAGAAAAGTCAACTTCCTATCCGAGCCCTGCATGAAATGACTAGAATCCTGGAAACACAAGTGTTTTGGCAGAAGCTTCCAGGCTGCCCGAATGTAATGGTCAACATTGGGGAAAAAAGGCCTGTGCCCTCAGGCCCCCATGTCGAGGTTGACAGGAAGCATAAGTACCTCTTGTTTCGAAAAAATTCCAAAGAGACACATGGTACTCACTGGGCCCTTCCCTAAATCAACTTCTCGATACAGCGTGTTCTGCGTTGTAGGGCGTGGCCTAAAGGAAAGAATGCCGGGGGTCAGCCTAAGGGGCTGTCGGTGCATCTTCCAAAAGCCTGCTGTGTTCCGCGAAGAACTGATCTTTAGTTGCAGTGGAACCCAGCCCGAGTTTTTCCTTGAGGTAGGGTGACTGCAGGTAACAAGACCTAGAAGGAATGCTAAGCAGACTGTCTCTCTCAGTATCGCTCTGACAGGGCAATGAGGCCGACCGGCATTGAATGCTGGAAGTGCTACAACCGTGTTACTGAATCCGTCTGTGACCGGAGGCAGTCTAGCTCTCCGACGCACGAGTTCAATATGTTGCCCTGCACTCAGCTACAGAGGGGTACAGCTAAGGATCTTGGCGACTGGATGAGGCTCACCAGGCCACTAGGAGCCTGCAGTTACTCAGTGTTCTTATACAGAATCGTGTGCAGACGCGAGGGTCCTAGGAAGCCTTTACAGCTTACTGCCTTTAAAGTAAAGCAGAGCCACGACGCGGGTCTCATAGAAGATGCCGCACGCCTCCCCTTCTTCACGGCAGAGCAGGGCCACACGTCGAGGCGATTGTTCATGTGGAGATTCCGTTTCGCTGTAAAGCAACGCGGGGAAAGCTCCCACCCTGGAAGTCGTAATACCCTATTTCTTTCGAGGAAACTCAGTTTTTACTCAGTGCCACGCCTGCACTGACTAGTAAGCCGGCAAACGCACTATTACCCGGAAGCGTCAAGGGCTCACGCATGGCGCTTTCCAGCGGGGAAAACAAGGCTTGTGATATCAGGCCCCCCATTCGAGGTTGACGCACTGCTTAAGCACCTGTTATTCTGACGAAGTCAGAAGAGACGCAAGCTACCCACTGACCCCTTCCCTAAATCAAGTTTTGTATGCAGGGTTTTCGGCTTGGAGGGAACTGCCTAAATTTTCGAAAGCCCCAGGTCGGCCTAGGGGCCAGCGCATCTTCCAAAAGCCTGCTGTGTTCCACGAAGAACTGTGCGTCAGTTGCAGTGGAAGCTAGCCTGACTTTTTCCGTAGGTAAGGTGACTGCAGGTTTAAGGTCCTAGAAGGAGCGCTAAGCAGAGTGGTTTTCGAGGTATAGCTCAGGTAAGGCAAGGGAGCCATCTTCCTTGTCATGTTGGACTGGATACAACCTTGTTTCAGAAGCTGTTGGAGAGCTTAGGAGATCTGTCTCTCCCAAGGAAGAGTGCAGTATGTTGCCCTACACTCGGCATAAACAGGCGTACACCTAAGGGCCTTCGGGGCTGGATGATGCTCAAGCGGGCCCTAGGAGCCTGGCGGTACTCAGTGTTCTTGCACTGACTCGGGTGCTGACACGACGTTCTTAGGACTCCTTAAAGGGGTACTACCGAAAACTAAAGCAGAACAGCAAGTAATGCCTCTGGAAAACTGCTGCACGCTCTCCAATCGGGACGGCCCACCACGGCGATTTTCGAGTCTCGTGTGGACACTGAGTTTCCATTTCGCCCTAAAGCAGGGCAGGAAAGCTTACTCAGGAAGTGGAAGCAGCCTGCTTCTTTCGAGAAAGCTCATTCGCCTCTCGCAGGCATGCCTGCAGGGACTAAAATCCCGGCAACAAGAGTGTTTTGGACCTGCTGGACTGGCTAGGAACGTCTTTCTGAAGCTGTGGCTGAGCTGAAGAGATCTAGCTCTCCCAGGGAAGAGTGCAGTGTGTTGCGTTACACTCGGAAAACACGGGGGTGCGCTGAAGGACCTACGGGGCTGGGTGCTGCTCCACAGGCCCACTGGAGCCTGGCTTCCTGAGTGTTCTTGTAAGGAAACTGGTGCTAACGTGCTAGGAGTAGGGAAAGCCTACACTCGTGAAACTAAAGTCGTACAGCCAAAATGCCTCAGGGAAGCTGCTGCCCACCAATCTTTCTGCATGGCAACCCAGGGCCGTAGTGAAAAGCCGGTGTTTGCGTTTCGGTTCCCATTAGCTCTAAAGCAGGGTCAGGGTTTCTTTGTGGAACTGTAGTTGAAAGTCAGCCTGCCGATGCAGGAGACACGGGTTCGTACCCCGATCCGGGAAGGTCCCACATGCTGCCGTAGTGCCGGACCCGGGAGCCTTAGCCGCTGATCCTAAGCCTCAGGAGCTGGCGCTCCGCAATGGGAGAGGCCACAACCGTGGGAGGTGCGCGTACACCCAAATAAGAAAGGACGCAGGGCAAGATAATATCCCACCCAGGAAACGGAGGCACCCTGTTTCTTGGAGAAAAGTCACCTTCCTATCCGAGCCCTGCATGAAATGACTAGAATCTCCCACAACCGTGAGAGGTGCGCGTACACCCAAATAGGAAAAGACACCCGGCAAGATAATATCCCACCCAGGAAACGGAGGCACCCTGTTTCTTGGAGAAAAGTCAACTTCCTATCCGAGCCCTGCATGAAATGACTAGAATCCTGGAAACACAAGTGTTTTGGCAGAAGCTTCCAGGCTGCCCGAATGTAATGGTCAACATTGGGGAAAAAAGGCCTGTGCCCTCAGGCCCCCATGTCGAGGTTGACAGGAAGCATAAGTACCTCTTGTTTCGAAAAAATTCCAAAGAGACACATGGTACTCACTGGGCCCTTCCCTAAATCAACTTCTCGATACAGCGTGTTCTGCGTTGTAGGGCGTGGCCTAAAGGAAAGAATGCCGGGGGTCAGCCTAAGGGGCTGTCGGTGCATCTTCCAAAAGCCTGCTGTGTTCCGCGAAGAACTGATCTTTAGTTGCAGTGGAACCCAGCCCGAGTTTTTCCTTGAGGTAGGGTGACTGCAGGTAACAAGACCTAGAAGGAATGCTAAGCAGACTGTCTCTCTCAGTATCGCTCTGACAGGGCAATGAGGCCGACCGGCATTGAATGCTGGAAGTGCTACAACCGTGTTACTGAATCCGTCTGTGACCGGAGGCAGTCTAGCTCTCCGACGCACGAGTTCAATATGTTGCCCTGCACTCAGCTACAGAGGGGTACAGCTAAGGATCTTGGCGACTGGATGAGGCTCACCAGGCCACTAGGAGCCTGCAGTTACTCAGTGTTCTTATACAGAATCGTGTGCAGACGCGAGGGTCCTAGGAAGCCTTTACAGCTTACTGCCTTTAAAGTAAAGCAGAGCCACGACGCGGGTCTCATAGAAGATGCCGCACGCCTCCCCTTCTTCACGGCAGAGCAGGGCCACACGTCGAGGCGATTGTTCATGTGGAGATTCCGTTTCGCTGTAAAGCAACGCGGGGAAAGCTCCCACCCTGGAAGTCGTAATACCCTATTTCTTTCGAGGAAACTCAGTTTTTACTCAGTGCCACGCCTGCACTGACTAGTAAGCCGGCAAACGCACTATTACCCGGAAGCGTCAAGGGCTCACGCATGGCGCTTTCCAGCGGGGAAAACAAGGCTTGTGATATCAGGCCCCCCATTCGAGGTTGACGCACTGCTTAAGCACCTGTTATTCTGACGAAGTCAGAAGAGACGCAAGCTACCCACTGACCCCTTCCCTAAATCACGTTTTGTATGCAGGGTTTTCGGCTTGGAGGGAACTGCCTAAATTTTCGAAAGCCCCAGGTCGGCCTAGGGGCCAGCGCATCTTCCAAAAGCCTGCTGTGTTCCACGAAGAACTGTGCGTCAGTTGCAGTGGAAGCTAGCCTGACTTTTTCCGTAGGTAAGGTGACTGCAGGTTTAAGGTCCTAGAAGGAGCGCTAAGCAGAGTGGTTTTCGAGGTATAGCTCAGGTAAGGCAAGGGAGCCATCTTCCTTGTCATGTTGGACTGGATACAACCTTGTTTCAGAAGCTGTTGGAGAGCTTAGGAGATCTGTCTCTCCCAAGGAAGAGTGCAGTATGTTGCCCTACACTCGGCATAAACAGGCGTACACCTAAGGGCCTTCGGGGCTGGATGATGCTCAAGCGGGCCCTAGGAGCCTGGCGGTACTCAGTGTTCTTGCACTGACTCGGGTGCTGACACGACGTTCTTAGGACTCCTTAAAGGGGTACTACCGAAAACTAAAGCAGAACAGCAAGTAATGCCTCTGGAAAACTGCTGCACGCTCTCCAATCGGGACGGCCCACCACGGCGATTTTCGAGTCTCGTGTGGACACTGAGTTTCCATTTCGCCCTAAAGCAGGGCAGGAAAGCTTACTCAGGAAGTGGAAGCAGCCTGCTTCTTTCGAGAAAGCTCATTCGCCTCTCGCAGGCATGCCTGCAGGGACTAAAATCCCGGCAACAAGAGTGTTTTGGACCTGCTGGACTGGCTAGGAACGTCTTTCTGAAGCTGTGGCTGAGCTGAAGAGATCTAGCTCTCCCAGGGAAGAGTGCAGTGTGTTGCGTTACACTCGGAAAACACGGGGGTGCGCTGAAGGACCTACGGGGCTGGGTGCTGCTCCACAGGCCCACTGGAGCCTGGCTTCCTGAGTGTTCTTGTAAGGAAACTGGTGCTAACGTGCTAGGAGTAGGGAAAGCCTACACTCGTGAAACTAAAGTCGTACAGCCAAAATGCCTCAGGGAAGCTGCTGCCCACCAATCTTTCTGCATGGCAACCCAGGGCCGTAGTGAAAAGCCGGTGTTTGCGTTTCGGTTCCCATTAGCTCTAAAGCAGGGTCAGGGTTTCTTTGTGGAACTGTAGTTGAAAGTCAGCCTGCCGATGCAGGAGACACGGGTTCGTACCCCGATCCGGGAAGGTCCCACATGCTGCCGTAGTGCCGGACCCGGGAGCCTTAGCCGCTGATCCTAAGCCTCAGGAGCTGGCGCTCCGCAATGGGAGAGGCCACAACCGTGGGAGGTGCGCGTACACCCAAATAAGAAAGGACGCAGGGCAAGATAATATCCCACCCAGGAAACGGAGGCACCCTGTTTCTTGGAGAAAAGTCACCTTCCTATCCGAGCCCTGCATGAAATGACTAGAATCTCCCACAACCGTGAGAGGTGCGCGTACACCCAAATAGGAAAAGACACCCGGCAAGATAATATCCCACCCAGGAAACGGAGGCACCCTGTTTCTTGGAGAAAAGTCAACTTCCTATCCGAGCCCTGCATGAAATGACTAGAATCCTGGAAACACAAGTGTTTTGGCAGAAGCTTCCAGGCTGCCCGAATGTAATGGTCAACATTGGGGAAAAAAGGCCTGTGCCCTCAGGCCCCCATGTCGAGGTTGACAGGAAGCATAAGTACCTCTTGTTTCGAAAAAATTCCAAAGAGACACATGGTACTCACTGGGCCCTTCCCTAAATCAACTTCTCGATACAGCGTGTTCTGCGTTGTAGGGCGTGGCCTAAAGGAAAGAATGCCGGGGGTCAGCCTAAGGGGCTGTCGGTGCATCTTCCAAAAGCCTGCTGTGTTCCGCGAAGAACTGATCTTTAGTTGCAGTGGAACCCAGCCCGAGTTTTTCCTTGAGGTAGGGTGACTGCAGGTAACAAGACCTAGAAGGAATGCTAAGCAGACTGTCTCTCTCAGTATCGCTCTGACAGGGCAATGAGGCCGACCGGCATTGAATGCTGGAAGTGCTACAACCGTGTTACTGAATCCGTCTGTGACCGGAGGCAGTCTAGCTCTCCGACGCACGAGTTCAATATGTTGCCCTGCACTCAGCTACAGAGGGGTACAGCTAAGGATCTTGGCGACTGGATGAGGCTCACCAGGCCACTAGGAGCCTGCAGTTACTCAGTGTTCTTATACAGAATCGTGTGCAGACGCGAGGGTCCTAGGAAGCCTTTACAGCTCACTGCCTTTAAAGTAAAGCAGAGCCACGACGCGGGTCTCATAGAAGATGCCGCACGCCTCCCCTTCTTCACGGCAGAGCAGGGCCACACGTCGAGGCGATTGTTCATGTGGAGATTCCGTTTCGCTGTAAAGCAACGCGGGGAAAGCTCCCACCCTGGAAGTCGTAATACCCTATTTCTTTCGAGGAAACTCAGTTTTTACTCAGTGCCACGCCTGCACTGACTAGTAAGCCGGCAAACGCACTATTACCCGGAAGCGTCAAGGGCTCACGCATGGCGCTTTCCAGCGGGGAAAACAAGGCTTGTGATATCAGGCCCCCCATTCGAGGTTGACGCACTGCTTAAGCACCTGTTATTCTGACGAAGTCAGAAGAGACGCAAGCTACCCACTGACCCCTTCCCTAAATCACGTTTTGTATGCAGGGTTTTCGGCTTGGAGGGAACTGCCTAAATTTTCGAAAGCCCCAGGTCGGCCTAGGGGCCAGCGCATCTTCCAAAAGCCTGCTGTGTTCCACGAAGAACTGTGCGTCAGTTGCAGTGGAAGCTAGCCTGACTTTTTCCGTAGGTAAGGTGACTGCAGGTTTAAGGTCCTAGAAGGAGCGCTAAGCAGAGTGGTTTTCGAGGTATAGCTCAGGTAAGGCAAGGGAGCCATCTTCCTTGTCATGTTGGACTGGATACAACCTTGTTTCAGAAGCTGTTGGAGAGCTTAGGAGATCTGTCTCTCCCAAGGAAGAGTGCAGTATGTTGCCCTACACTCGGCATAAACAGGCGTACACCTAAGGGCCTTCGGGGCTGGATGATGCTCAAGCGGGCCCTAGGAGCCTGGCGGTACTCAGTGTTCTTGCACTGACTCGGGTGCTGACACGACGTTCTTAGGACTCCTTAAAGGGGTACTACCGAAAACTAAAGCAGAACAGCAAGTAATGCCTCTGGAAAACTGCTGCACGCTCTCCAATCGGGACGGCCCACCACGGCGATTTTCGAGTCTCGTGTGGACACTGAGTTTCCATTTCGCCCTAAAGCAGGGCAGGAAAGCTTACTCAGGAAGTGGAAGCAGCCTGCTTCTTTCGAGAAAGCTCATTCGCCTCTCGCAGGCATGCCTGCAGGGACTAAAATCCCGGCAACAAGAGTGTTTTGGACCTGCTGGACTGGCTAGGAACGTCTTTCTGAAGCTGTGGCTGAGCTGAAGAGATCTAGCTCTCCCAGGGAAGAGTGCAGTGTGTTGCGTTACACTCGGAAAACACGGGGGTGCGCTGAAGGACCTACGGGGCTGGGTGCTGCTCCACAGGCCCACTGGAGCCTGGCTTCCTGAGTGTTCTTGTAAGGAAACTGGTGCTAACGTGCTAGGAGTAGGGAAAGCCTACACTCGTGAAACTAAAGTCGTACAGCCAAAATGCCTCAGGGAAGCTGCTGCCCACCAATCTTTCTGCATGGCAACCCAGGGCCGTAGTGAAAAGCCGGTGTTTGCGTTTCGGTTCCCATTAGCTCTAAAGCAGGGTCAGGGTTTCTTTGTGGAACTGTAGTTGAAAGTCAGCCTGCCGATGCAGGAGACACGGGTTCGTACCCCGATCCGGGAAGGTCCCACATGCTGCCGTAGTGCCGGACCCGGGAGCCTTAGCCGCTGATCCTAAGCCTCAGGAGCTGGCGCTCCGCAATGGGAGAGGCCACAACCGTGGGAGGTGCGCGTACACCCAAATAAGAAAGGACGCAGGGCAAGATAATATCCCACCCAGGAAACGGAGGCACCCTGTTTCTTGGAGAAAAGTCACCTTCCTATCCGAGCCCTGCATGAAATGACTAGAATCTCCCACAACCGTGAGAGGTGCGCGTACACCCAAATAGGAAAAGACACCCGGCAAGATAATATCCCACCCAGGAAACGGAGGCACCCTGTTTCTTGGAGAAAAGTCAACTTCCTATCCGAGCCCTGCATGAAATGACTAGAATCCTGGAAACACAAGTGTTTTGGCAGAAGCTTCCAGGCTGCCCGAATGTAATGGTCAACATTGGGGAAAAAAGGCCTGTGCCCTCAGGCCCCCATGTCGAGGTTGACAGGAAGCATAAGTACCTCTTGTTTCGAAAAAATTCCAAAGAGACACATGGTACTCACTGGGCCCTTCCCTAAATCAACTTCTCGATACAGCGTGTTCTGCGTTGTAGGGCGTGGCCTAAAGGAAAGAATGCCGGGGGTCAGCCTAAGGGGCTGTCGGTGCATCTTCCAAAAGCCTGCTGTGTTCCGCGAAGAACTGATCTTTAGTTGCAGTGGAACCCAGCCCGAGTTTTTCCTTGAGGTAGGGTGACTGCAGGTAACAAGACCTAGAAGGAATGCTAAGCAGACTGTCTCTCTCAGTATCGCTCTGACAGGGCAATGAGGCCGACCGGCATTGAATGCTGGAAGTGCTACAACCGTGTTACTGAATCCGTCTGTGACCGGAGGCAGTCTAGCTCTCCGACGCACGAGTTCAATATGTTGCCCTGCACTCAGCTACAGAGGGGTACAGCTAAGGATCTTGGCGACTGGATGAGGCTCACCAGGCCACTAGGAGCCTGCAGTTACTCAGTGTTCTTATACAGAATCGTGTGCAGACGCGAGGGTCCTAGGAAGCCTTTACAGCTCACTGCCTTTAAAGTAAAGCAGAGCCACGACGCGGGTCTCATAGAAGATGCCGCACGCCTCCCCTTCTTCACGGCAGAGCAGGGCCACACGTCGAGGCGATTGTTCATGTGGAGATTCCGTTTCGCTGTAAAGCAACGCGGGGAAAGCTCCCACCCTGGAAGTCGTAATACCCTATTTCTTTCGAGGAAACTCAGTTTTTACTCAGTGCCACGCCTGCACTGACTAGTAAGCCGGCAAACGCACTATTACCCGGAAGCGTCAAGGGCTCACGCATGGCGCTTTCCAGCGGGGAAAACAAGGCTTGTGATATCAGGCCCCCCATTCGAGGTTGACGCACTGCTTAAGCACCTGTTATTCTGACGAAGTCAGAAGAGACGCAAGCTACCCACTGACCCCTTCCCTAAATCAAGTTTTGTATGCAGGGTTTTCGGCTTGGAGGGAACTGCCTAAATTTTCGAAAGCCCCAGGTCGGCCTAGGGGCCAGCGCATCTTCCAAAAGCCTGCTGTGTTCCACGAAGAACTGTGCGTCAGTTGCAGTGGAAGCTAGCCTGACTTTTTCCGTAGGTAAGGTGACTGCAGGTTTAAGGTCCTAGAAGGAGCGCTAAGCAGAGTGGTTTTCGAGGTATAGCTCAGGTAAGGCAAGGGAGCCATCTTCCTTGTCATGTTGGACTGGATACAACCTTGTTTCAGAAGCTGTTGGAGAGCTTAGGAGATCTGTCTCTCCCAAGGAAGAGTGCAGTATGTTGCCCTACACTCGGCATAAACAGGCGTACACCTAAGGGCCTTCGGGGCTGGATGATGCTCAAGCGGGCCCTAGGAGCCTGGCGGTACTCAGTGTTCTTGCACTGACTCGGGTGCTGACACGACGTTCTTAGGACTCCTTAAAGGGGTACTACCGAAAACTAAAGCAGAACAGCAAGTAATGCCTCTGGAAAACTGCTGCACGCTCTCCAATCGGGACGGCCCACCACGGCGATTTTCGAGTCTCGTGTGGACACTGAGTTTCCATTTCGCCCTAAAGCAGGGCAGGAAAGCTTACTCAGGAACTGGAAGCAGCCTGCTTCTTTCGAGAAAGCTCATTCGCCTCTCGCAGGCATGCCTGCAGGGACTAAAATCCCGGCAACAAGAGTGTTTTGGACCTGCTGGACTGGCTAGGAACGTCTTTCTGAAGCTGTGGCTGAGCTGAAGAGATCTAGCTCTCCCAGGGAAGAGTGCAGTGTGTTGCGTTACACTCGGAAAACACGGGGGTGCGCTGAAGGACCTACGGGGCTGGGTGCTGCTCCACAGGCCCACTGGAGCCTGGCTTCCTGAGTGTTCTTGTAAGGAAACTGGTGCTAACGTGCTAGGAGTAGGGAAAGCCTACACTCGTGAAACTAAAGTCGTACAGCCAAAATGCCTCAGGGAAGCTGCTGCCCACCAATCTTTCTGCATGGCAACCCAGGGCCGTAGTGAAAAGCCGGTGTTTGCGTTTCGGTTCCCATTAGCTCTAAAGCAGGGTCAGGGTTTCTTTGTGGAACTGTAGTTGAAAGTCAGCCTGCCGATGCAGGAGACACGGGTTCGTACCCCGATCCGGGAAGGTCCCACATGCTGCCGTAGTGCCGGACCCGGGAGCCTTAGCCGCTGATCCTAAGCCTCAGGAGCTGGCGCTCCGCAATGGGAGAGGCCACAACCGTGGGAGGTGCGCGTACACCCAAATAAGAAAGGACGCAGGGCAAGATAATATCCCACCCAGGAAACGGAGGCACCCTGTTTCTTGGAGAAAAGTCACCTTCCTATCCGAGCCCTGCATGAAATGACTAGAATCTCCCACAACCGTGAGAGGTGCGCGTACACCCAAATAGGAAAAGACACCCGGCAAGATAATATCCCACCCAGGAAACGGAGGCACCCTGTTTCTTGGAGAAAAGTCAACTTCCTATCCGAGCCCTGCATGAAATGACTAGAATCCTGGAAACACAAGTGTTTTGGCAGAAGCTTCCAGGCTGCCCGAATGTAATGGTCAACATTGGGGAAAAAAGGCCTGTGCCCTCAGGCCCCCATGTCGAGGTTGACAGGAAGCATAAGTACCTCTTGTTTCGAAAAAATTCCAAAGAGACACATGGTACTCACTGGGCCCTTCCCTAAATCAACTTCTCGATACAGCGTGTTCTGCGTTGTAGGGCGTGGCCTAAAGGAAAGAATGCCGGGGGTCAGCCTAAGGGGCTGTCGGTGCATCTTCCAAAAGCCTGCTGTGTTCCGCGAAGAACTGATCTTTAGTTGCAGTGGAACCCAGCCCGAGTTTTTCCTTGAGGTAGGGTGACTGCAGGTAACAAGACCTAGAAGGAATGCTAAGCAGACTGTCTCTCTCAGTATCGCTCTGACAGGGCAATGAGGCCGACCGGCATTGAATGCTGGAAGTGCTACAACCGTGTTACTGAATCCGTCTGTGACCGGAGGCAGTCTAGCTCTCCGACGCACGAGTTCAATATGTTGCCCTGCACTCAGCTACAGAGGGGTACAGCTAAGGATCTTGGCGACTGGATGAGGCTCACCAGGCCACTAGGAGCCTGCAGTTACTCAGTGTTCTTATACAGAATCGTGTGCAGACGCGAGGGTCCTAGGAAGCCTTTACAGCTTACTGCCTTTAAAGTAAAGCAGAGCCACGACGCGGGTCTCATAGAAGATGCCGCACGCCTCCCCTTCTTCACGGCAGAGCAGGGCCACACGTCGAGGCGATTGTTCATGTGGAGATTCCGTTTCGCTGTAAAGCAACGCGGGGAAAGCTCCCACCCTGGAAGTCGTAATACCCTATTTCTTTCGAGGAAACTCAGTTTTTACTCAGTGCCACGCCTGCACTGACTAGTAAGCCGGCAAACGCACTATTACCCGGAAGCGTCAAGGGCTCACGCATGGCGCTTTCCAGCGGGGAAAACAAGGCTTGTGATATCAGGCCCCCCATTCGAGGTTGACGCACTGCTTAAGCACCTGTTATTCTGACGAAGTCAGAAGAGACGCAAGCTACCCACTGACCCCTTCCCTAAATCAAGTTTTGTATGCAGGGTTTTCGGCTTGGAGGGAACTGCCTAAATTTTCGAAAGCCCCAGGTCGGCCTAGGGGCCAGCGCATCTTCCAAAAGCCTGCTGTGTTCCACGAAGAACTGTGCGTCAGTTGCAGTGGAAGCTAGCCTGACTTTTTCCGTAGGTAAGGTGACTGCAGGTTTAAGGTCCTAGAAGGAGCGCTAAGCAGAGTGGTTTTCGAGGTATAGCTCAGGTAAGGCAAGGGAGCCATCTTCCTTGTCATGTTGGACTGGATACAACCTTGTTTCAGAAGCTGTTGGAGAGCTTAGGAGATCTGTCTCTCCCAAGGAAGAGTGCAGTATGTTGCCCTACACTCGGCATAAACAGGCGTACACCTAAGGGCCTTCGGGGCTGGATGATGCTCAAGCGGGCCCTAGGAGCCTGGCGGTACTCAGTGTTCTTGCACTGACTCGGGTGCTGACACGACGTTCTTAGGACTCCTTAAAGGGGTACTACCGAAAACTAAAGCAGAACAGCAAGTAATGCCTCTGGAAAACTGCTGCACGCTCTCCAATCGGGACGGCCCACCACGGCGATTTTCGAGTCTCGTGTGGACACTGAGTTTCCATTTCGCCCTAAAGCAGGGCAGGAAAGCTTACTCAGGAAGTGGAAGCAGCCTGCTTCTTTCGAGAAAGCTCATTCGCCTCTCGCAGGCATGCCTGCAGGGACTAAAATCCCGGCAACAAGAGTGTTTTGGACCTGCTGGACTGGCTAGGAACGTCTTTCTGAAGCTGTGGCTGAGCTGAAGAGATCTAGCTCTCCCAGGGAAGAGTGCAGTGTGTTGCGTTACACTCGGAAAACACGGGGGTGCGCTGAAGGACCTACGGGGCTGGGTGCTGCTCCACAGGCCCACTGGAGCCTGGCTTCCTGAGTGTTCTTGTAAGGAAACTGGTGCTAACGTGCTAGGAGTAGGGAAAGCCTACACTCGTGAAACTAAAGTCGTACAGCCAAAATGCCTCAGGGAAGCTGCTGCCCACCAATCTTTCTGCATGGCAACCCAGGGCCGTAGTGAAAAGCCAGTGTTTGCGTTTCGGTTCCCTTTAGCTCTAAAGCAGGGTCAGGGTTTCTTTGTGGAACTGTAGTTGAAAGTCAGCCTGCCGATGCAGGAGACACGGGTTCGTACCCCGATCCGGGAAGGTCCCCCATGCTGCCGTAGTGCCGGACCCGGGAGCCTTAGCCGCTGATCCTAAGCCTCAGGAGCTGGCGCTCCGCAATGGGAGAGGCCACAACCGTGAGAGGTGCGCGTACACCCAAATAAGAAAGGACGCAGGGCAAGATAATATCCCACCCAGGAAACGGAGGCACCCTGTTTCTTGGAGAAAAGTCACCTTCCTATCCGAGCCCTGCATGAAATGACTAGAATCTCCCACAACCGTGAGAGGTGCGCGTACACCCAAATAGGAAAAGACACCCGGCAAGATAATATCCCACCCAGGAAACGGAGGCACCCTGTTTCTTGGAGAAAAGTCAACTTCCTATCCGAGCCCTGCATGAAATGACTAGAATCCTGGAAACACAAGTGTTTTGGCAGAAGCTTCCAGGCTGCCCGAATGTAATGGTCAACATTGGGGAAAAAAGGCCTGTGCCCTCAGGCCCCCATGTCGAGGTTGACAGGAAGCATAAGTACCTCTTGTTTCGAAAAAATTCCAAAGAGACACATGGTACTCACTGGGCCCTTCCCTAAATCAACTTCTCGATACAGCGTGTTCTGCGTTGTAGGGCGTGGCCTAAAGGAAAGAATGCCGGGGGTCAGCCTAAGGGGCTGTCGGTGCATCTTCCAAAAGCCTGCTGTGTTCCGCGAAGAACTGATCTTTAGTTGCAGTGGAACCCAGCCCGAGTTTTTCCTTGAGGTAGGGTGACTGCAGGTAACAAGACCTAGAAGGAATGCTAAGCAGACTGTCTCTCTCAGTATCGCTCTGACAGGGCAATGAGGCCGACCGGCATTGAATGCTGGAAGTGCTACAACCGTGTTACTGAATCCGTCTGTGACCGGAGGCAGTCTAGCTCTCCGACGCACGAGTTCAATATGTTGCCCTGCACTCAGCTACAGAGGGGTACAGCTAAGGATCTTGGCGACTGGATGAGGCTCACCAGGCCACTAGGAGCCTGCAGTTACTCAGTGTTCTTATACAGAATCGTGTGCAGACGCGAGGGTCCTAGGAAGCCTTTACAGCTTACTGCCTTTAAAGTAAAGCAGAGCCACGACGCGGGTCTCATAGAAGATGCCGCACGCCTCCCCTTCTTCACGGCAGAGCAGGGCCACACGTCGAGGCGATTGTTCATGTGGAGATTCCGTTTCGCTGTAAAGCAACGCGGGGAAAGCTCCCACCCTGGAAGTCGTAATACCCTATTTCTTTCGAGGAAACTCAGTTTTTACTCAGTGCCACGCCTGCACTGACTAGTAAGCCGGCAAACGCACTATTACCCGGAAGCGTCAAGGGCTCACGCATGGCGCTTTCCAGCGGGGAAAACAAGGCTTGTGATATCAGGCCCCCCATTCGAGGTTGACGCACTGCTTAAGCACCTGTTATTCTGACGAAGTCAGAAGAGACGCAAGCTACCCACTGACCCCTTCCCTAAATCAAGTTTTGTATGCAGGGTTTTCGGCTTGGAGGGAACTGCCTAAATTTTCGAAAGCCCCAGGTCGGCCTAGGGGCCAGCGCATCTTCCAAAAGCCTGCTGTGTTCCACGAAGAACTGTGCGTCAGTTGCAGTGGAAGCTAGCCTGACTTTTTCCGTAGGTAAGGTGACTGCAGGTTTAAGGTCCTAGAAGGAGCGCTAAGCAGAGTGGTTTTCGAGGTATAGCTCAGGTAAGGCAAGGGAGCCATCTTCCTTGTCATGTTGGACTGGATACAACCTTGTTTCAGAAGCTGTTGGAGAGCTTAGGAGATCTGTCTCTCCCAAGGAAGAGTGCAGTATGTTGCCCTACACTCGGCATAAACAGGCGTACACCTAAGGGCCTTCGGGGCTGGATGATGCTCAAGCGGGCCCTAGGAGCCTGGCGGTACTCAGTGTTCTTGCACTGACTCGGGTGCTGACACGACGTTCTTAGGACTCCTTAAAGGGGTACTACCGAAAACTAAAGCAGAACAGCAAGTAATGCCTCTGGAAAACTGCTGCACGCTCTCCAATCGGGACGGCCCACCACGGCGATTTTCGAGTCTCGTGTGGACACTGAGTTTCCATTTCGCCCTAAAGCAGGGCAGGAAAGCTTACTCAGGAAGTGGAAGCAGCCTGCTTCTTTCGAGAAAGCTCATTCGCCTCTCGCAGGCATGCCTGCAGGGACTAAAATCCCGGCAACAAGAGTGTTTTGGACCTGCTGGACTGGCTAGGAACGTCTTTCTGAAGCTGTGGCTGAGCTGAAGAGATCTAGCTCTCCCAGGGAAGAGTGCAGTGTGTTGCGTTACACTCGGAAAACACGGGGGTGCGCTGAAGGACCTACGGGGCTGGGTGCTGCTCCACAGGCCCACTGGAGCCTGGCTTCCTGAGTGTTCTTGTAAGGAAACTGGTGCTAACGTGCTAGGAGTAGGGAAAGCCTACACTCGTGAAACTAAAGTCGTACAGCCAAAATGCCTCAGGGAAGCTGCTGCCCACCAATCTTTCTGCATGGCAACCCAGGGCCGTAGTGAAAAGCCGGTGTTTGCGTTTCGGTTCCCATTAGCTCTAAAGCAGGGTCAGGGTTTCTTTGTGGAACTGTAGTTGAAAGTCAGCCTGCCGATGCAGGAGACACGGGTTCGTACCCCGATCCGGGAAGGTCCCACATGCTGCCGTAGTGCCGGACCCGGGAGCCTTAGCCGCTGATCCTAAGCCTCAGGAGCTGGCGCTCCGCAATGGGAGAGGCCACAACCGTGGGAGGTGCGCGTACACCCAAATAAGAAAGGACGCAGGGCAAGATAATATCCCACCCAGGAAACGGAGGCACCCTGTTTCTTGGAGAAAAGTCACCTTCCTATCCGAGCCCTGCATGAAATGACTAGAATCTCCCACAACCGTGAGAGGTGCGCGTACACCCAAATAGGAAAAGACACCCGGCAAGATAATATCCCACCCAGGAAACGGAGGCACCCTGTTTCTTGGAGAAAAGTCAACTTCCTATCCGAGCCCTGCATGAAATGACTAGAATCCTGGAAACACAAGTGTTTTGGCAGAAGCTTCCAGGCTGCCCGAATGTAATGGTCAACATTGGGGAAAAAAGGCCTGTGCCCTCAGGCCCCCATGTCGAGGTTGACAGGAAGCATAAGTACCTCTTGTTTCGAAAAAATTCCAAAGAGACACATGGTACTCACTGGGCCCTTCCCTAAATCAACTTCTCGATACAGCGTGTTCTGCGTTGTAGGGCGTGGCCTAAAGGAAAGAATGCCGGGGGTCAGCCTAAGGGGCTGTCGGTGCATCTTCCAAAAGCCTGCTGTGTTCCGCGAAGAACTGATCTTTAGTTGCAGTGGAACCCAGCCCGAGTTTTTCCTTGAGGTAGGGTGACTGCAGGTAACAAGACCTAGAAGGAATGCTAAGCAGACTGTCTCTCTCAGTATCGCTCTGACAGGGCAATGAGGCCGACCGGCATTGAATGCTGGAAGTGCTACAACCGTGTTACTGAATCCGTCTGTGACCGGAGGCAGTCTAGCTCTCCGACGCACGAGTTCAATATGTTGCCCTGCACTCAGCTACAGAGGGGTACAGCTAAGGATCTTGGCGACTGGATGAGGCTCACCAGGCCACTAGGAGCCTGCAGTTACTCAGTGTTCTTATACAGAATCGTGTGCAGACGCGAGGGTCCTAGGAAGCCTTTACAGCTTACTGCCTTTAAAGTAAAGCAGAGCCACGACGCGGGTCTCATAGAAGATGCCGCACGCCTCCCCTTCTTCACGGCAGAGCAGGGCCACACGTCGAGGCGATTGTTCATGTGGAGATTCCGTTTCGCTGTAAAGCAACGCGGGGAAAGCTCCCACCCTGGAAGTCGTAATACCCTATTTCTTTCGAGGAAACTCAGTTTTTACTCAGTGCCACGCCTGCACTGACTAGTAAGCCGGCAAACGCACTATTACCCGGAAGCGTCAAGGGCTCACGCATGGCGCTTTCCAGCGGGGAAAACAAGGCTTGTGATATCAGGCCCCCCATTCGAGGTTGACGCACTGCTTAAGCACCTGTTATTCTGACGAAGTCAGAAGAGACGCAAGCTACCCACTGACCCCTTCCCTAAATCAAGTTTTGTATGCAGGGTTTTCGGCTTGGAGGGAACTGCCTAAATTTTCGAAAGCCCCAGGTCGGCCTAGGGGCCAGCGCATCTTCCAAAAGCCTGCTGTGTTCCACGAAGAACTGTGCGTCAGTTGCAGTGGAAGCTAGCCTGACTTTTTCCGTAGGTAAGGTGACTGCAGGTTTAAGGTCCTAGAAGGAGCGCTAAGCAGAGTGGTTTTCGAGGTATAGCTCAGGTAAGGCAAGGGAGCCATCTTCCTTGTCATGTTGGACTGGATACAACCTTGTTTCAGAAGCTGTTGGAGAGCTTAGGAGATCTGTCTCTCCCAAGGAAGAGTGCAGTATGTTGCCCTACACTCGGCATAAACAGGCGTACACCTAAGGGCCTTCGGGGCTGGATGATGCTCAAGCGGGCCCTAGGAGCCTGGCGGTACTCAGTGTTCTTGCACTGACTCGGGTGCTGACACGACGTTCTTAGGACTCCTTAAAGGGGTACTACCGAAAACTAAAGCAGAACAGCAAGTAATGCCTCTGGAAAACTGCTGCACGCTCTCCAATCGGGACGGCCCACCACGGCGATTTTCGAGTCTCGTGTGGACACTGAGTTTCCATTTCGCCCTAAAGCAGGGCAGGAAAGCTTACTCAGGAACTGGAAGCAGCCTGCTTCTTTCGAGAAAGCTCATTCGCCTCTCGCAGGCATGCCTGCAGGGACTAAAATCCCGGCAACAAGAGTGTTTTGGACCTGCTGGACTGGCTAGGAACGTCTTTCTGAAGCTGTGGCTGAGCTGAAGAGATCTAGCTCTCCCAGGGAAGAGTGCAGTGTGTTGCGTTACACTCGGAAAACACGGGGGTGCGCTGAAGGACCTACGGGGCTGGGTGCTGCTCCACAGGCCCACTGGAGCCTGGCTTCCTGAGTGTTCTTGTAAGGAAACTGGTGCTAACGTGCTAGGAGTAGGGAAAGCCTACACTCGTGAAACTAAAGTCGTACAGCCAAAATGCCTCAGGGAAGCTGCTGCCCACCAATCTTTCTGCATGGCAACCCAGGGCCGTAGTGAAAAGCCGGTGTTTGCGTTTCGGTTCCCATTAGCTCTAAAGCAGGGTCAGGGTTTCTTTGTGGAACTGTAGTTGAAAGTCAGCCTGCCGATGCAGGAGACACGGGTTCGTACCCCGATCCGGGAAGGTCCCACATGCTGCCGTAGTGCCGGACCCGGGAGCCTTAGCCGCTGATCCTAAGCCTCAGGAGCTGGCGCTCCGCAATGGGAGAGGCCACAACCGTGGGAGGTGCGCGTACACCCAAATAAGAAAGGACGCAGGGCAAGATAATATCCCACCCAGGAAACGGAGGCACCCTGTTTCTTGGAGAAAAGTCACCTTCCTATCCGAGCCCTGCATGAAATGACTAGAATCTCCCACAACCGTGAGAGGTGCGCGTACACCCAAATAGGAAAAGACACCCGGCAAGATAATATCCCACCCAGGAAACGGAGGCACCCTGTTTCTTGGAGAAAAGTCAACTTCCTATCCGAGCCCTGCATGAAATGACTAGAATCCTGGAAACACAAGTGTTTTGGCAGAAGCTTCCAGGCTGCCCGAATGTAATGGTCAACATTGGGGAAAAAAGGCCTGTGCCCTCAGGCCCCCATGTCGAGGTTGACAGGAAGCATAAGTACCTCTTGTTTCGAAAAAATTCCAAAGAGACACATGGTACTCACTGGGCCCTTCCCTAAATCAACTTCTCGATACAGCGTGTTCTGCGTTGTAGGGCGTGGCCTAAAGGAAAGAATGCCGGGGGTCAGCCTAAGGGGCTGTCGGTGCATCTTCCAAAAGCCTGCTGTGTTCCGCGAAGAACTGATCTTTAGTTGCAGTGGAACCCAGCCCGAGTTTTTCCTTGAGGTAGGGTGACTGCAGGTAACAAGACCTAGAAGGAATGCTAAGCAGACTGTCTCTCTCAGTATCGCTCTGACAGGGCAATGAGGCCGACCGGCATTGAATGCTGGAAGTGCTACAACCGTGTTACTGAATCCGTCTGTGACCGGAGGCAGTCTAGCTCTCCGACGCACGAGTTCAATATGTTGCCCTGCACTCAGCTACAGAGGGGTACAGCTAAGGATCTTGGCGACTGGATGAGGCTCACCAGGCCACTAGGAGCCTGCAGTTACTCAGTGTTCTTATACAGAATCGTGTGCAGACGCGAGGGTCCTAGGAAGCCTTTACAGCTTACTGCCTTTAAAGTAAAGCAGAGCCACGACGCGGGTCTCATAGAAGATGCCGCACGCCTCCCCTTCTTCACGGCAGAGCAGGGCCACACGTCGAGGCGATTGTTCATGTGGAGATTCCGTTTCGCTGTAAAGCAACGCGGGGAAAGCTCCCACCCTGGAAGTCGTAATACCCTATTTCTTTCGAGGAAACTCAGTTTTTACTCAGTGCCACGCCTGCACTGACTAGTAAGCCGGCAAACGCACTATTACCCGGAAGCGTCAAGGGCTCACGCATGGCGCTTTCCAGCGGGGAAAACAAGGCTTGTGATATCAGGCCCCCCATTCGAGGTTGACGCACTGCTTAAGCACCTGTTATTCTGACGAAGTCAGAAGAGACGCAAGCTACCCACTGACCCCTTCCCTAAATCAAGTTTTGTATGCAGGGTTTTCGGCTTGGAGGGAACTGCCTAAATTTTCGAAAGCCCCAGGTCGGCCTAGGGGCCAGCGCATCTTCCAAAAGCCTGCTGTGTTCCACGAAGAACTGTGCGTCAGTTGCAGTGGAAGCTAGCCTGACTTTTTCCGTAGGTAAGGTGACTGCAGGTTTAAGGTCCTAGAAGGAGCGCTAAGCAGAGTGGTTTTCGAGGTATAGCTCAGGTAAGGCAAGGGAGCCATCTTCCTTGTCATGTTGGACTGGATACAACCTTGTTTCAGAAGCTGTTGGAGAGCTTAGGAGATCTGTCTCTCCCAAGGAAGAGTGCAGTATGTTGCCCTACACTCGGCATAAACAGGCGTACACCTAAGGGCCTTCGGGGCTGGATGATGCTCAAGCGGGCCCTAGGAGCCTGGCGGTACTCAGTGTTCTTGCACTGACTCGGGTGCTGACACGACGTTCTTAGGACTCCTTAAAGGGGTACTACCGAAAACTAAAGCAGAACAGCAAGTAATGCCTCTGGAAAACTGCTGCACGCTCTCCAATCGGGACGGCCCACCACGGCGATTTTCGAGTCTCGTGTGGACACTGAGTTTCCATTTCGCCCTAAAGCAGGGCAGGAAAGCTTACTCAGGAACTGGAAGCAGCCTGCTTCTTTCGAGAAAGCTCATTCGCCTCTCGCAGGCATGCCTGCAGGGACTAAAATCCCGGCAACAAGAGTGTTTTGGACCTGCTGGACTGGCTAGGAACGTCTTTCTGAAGCTGTGGCTGAGCTGAAGAGATCTAGCTCTCCCAGGGAAGAGTGCAGTGTGTTGCGTTACACTCGGAAAACACGGGGGTGCGCTGAAGGACCTACGGGGCTGGGTGCTGCTCCACAGGCCCACTGGAGCCTGGCTTCCTGAGTGTTCTTGTAAGGAAACTGGTGCTAACGTGCTAGGAGTAGGGAAAGCCTACACTCGTGAAACTAAAGTCGTACAGCCAAAATGCCTCAGGGAAGCTGCTGCCCACCAATCTTTCTGCATGGCAACCCAGGGCCGTAGTGAAAAGCCGGTGTTTGCGTTTCGGTTCCCATTAGCTCTAAAGCAGGGTCAGGGTTTCTTTGTGGAACTGTAGTTGAAAGTCAGCCTGCCGATGCAGGAGACACGGGTTCGTACCCCGATCCGGGAAGGTCCCACATGCTGCCGTAGTGCCGGACCCGGGAGCCTTAGCCGCTGATCCTAAGCCTCAGGAGCTGGCGCTCCGCAATGGGAGAGGCCACAACCGTGGGAGGTGCGCGTACACCCAAATAAGAAAGGACGCAGGG
Organism: Mesoplodon bidens; assembly: GCF_964165515.1. Classification (NCBI taxonomy): domain Eukaryota; kingdom Metazoa; phylum Chordata; class Mammalia; order Artiodactyla; family Ziphiidae; genus Mesoplodon; species Mesoplodon bidens. The sequence goes on along the minus strand of NW_027672523.1, from coordinate 20,150 downwards.
CAAGATAATATCCCACCCAGGAAACGGAGGCACCCTGTTTCTTGGAGAAAAGTCACCTTCCTATCCGAGCCCTGCATGAAATGACTAGAATCTCCCACAACCGTGAGAGGTGCGCGTACACCCAAATAGGAAAAGACACCCGGCAAGATAATATCCCACCCAGGAAACGGAGGCACCCTGTTTCTTGGAGAAAAGTCAACTTCCTATCCGAGCCCTGCATGAAATGACTAGAATCCTGGAAACACAAGTGTTTTGGCAGAAGCTTCCAGGCTGCCCGAATGTAATGGTCAACATTGGGGAAAAAAGGCCTGTGCCCTCAGGCCCCCATGTCGAGGTTGACAGGAAGCATAAGTACCTCTTGTTTCGAAAAAATTCCAAAGAGACACATGGTACTCACTGGGCCCTTCCCTAAATCAACTTCTCGATACAGCGTGTTCTGCGTTGTAGGGCGTGGCCTAAAGGAAAGAATGCCGGGGGTCAGCCTAAGGGGCTGTCGGTGCATCTTCCAAAAGCCTGCTGTGTTCCGCGAAGAACTGATCTTTAGTTGCAGTGGAACCCAGCCCGAGTTTTTCCTTGAGGTAGGGTGACTGCAGGTAACAAGACCTAGAAGGAATGCTAAGCAGACTGTCTCTCTCAGTATCGCTCTGACAGGGCAATGAGGCCGACCGGCATTGAATGCTGGAAGTGCTACAACCGTGTTACTGAATCCGTCTGTGACCGGAGGCAGTCTAGCTCTCCGACGCACGAGTTCAATATGTTGCCCTGCACTCAGCTACAGAGGGGTACAGCTAAGGATCTTGGCGACTGGATGAGGCTCACCAGGCCACTAGGAGCCTGCAGTTACTCAGTGTTCTTATACAGAATCGTGTGCAGACGCGAGGGTCCTAGGAAGCCTTTACAGCTTACTGCCTTTAAAGTAAAGCAGAGCCACGACGCGGGTCTCATAGAAGATGCCGCACGCCTCCCCTTCTTCACGGCAGAGCAGGGCCACACGTCGAGGCGATTGTTCATGTGGAGATTCCGTTTCGCTGTAAAGCAACGCGGGGAAAGCTCCCACCCTGGAAGTCGTAATACCCTATTTCTTTCGAGGAAACTCAGTTTTTACTCAGTGCCACGCCTGCACTGACTAGTAAGCCGGCAAACGCACTATTACCCGGAAGCGTCAAGGGCTCACGCATGGCGCTTTCCAGCGGGGAAAACAAGGCTTGTGATATCAGGCCCCCCATTCGAGGTTGACGCACTGCTTAAGCACCTGTTATTCTGACGAAGTCAGAAGAGACGCAAGCTACCCACTGACCCCTTCCCTAAATCAAGTTTTGTATGCAGGGTTTTCGGCTTGGAGGGAACTGCCTAAATTTTCGAAAGCCCCAGGTCGGCCTAGGGGCCAGCGCATCTTCCAAAAGCCTGCTGTGTTCCACGAAGAACTGTGCGTCAGTTGCAGTGGAAGCTAGCCTGACTTTTTCCGTAGGTAAGGTGACTGCAGGTTTAAGGTCCTAGAAGGAGCGCTAAGCAGAGTGGTTTTCGAGGTATAGCTCAGGTAAGGCAAGGGAGCCATCTTCCTTGTCATGTTGGACTGGATACAACCTTGTTTCAGAAGCTGTTGGAGAGCTTAGGAGATCTGTCTCTCCCAAGGAAGAGTGCAGTATGTTGCCCTACACTCGGCATAAACAGGCGTACACCTAAGGGCCTTCGGGGCTGGATGATGCTCAAGCGGGCCCTAGGAGCCTGGCGGTACTCAGTGTTCTTGCACTGACTCGGGTGCTGACACGACGTTCTTAGGACTCCTTAAAGGGGTACTACCGAAAACTAAAGCAGAACAGCAAGTAATGCCTCTGGAAAACTGCTGCACGCTCTCCAATCGGGACGGCCCACCACGGCGATTTTCGAGTCTCGTGTGGACACTGAGTTTCCATTTCGCCCTAAAGCAGGGCAGGAAAGCTTACTCAGGAAGTGGAAGCAGCCTGCTTCTTTCGAGAAAGCTCATTCGCCTCTCGCAGGCATGCCTGCAGGGACTAAAATCCCGGCAACAAGAGTGTTTTGGACCTGCTGGACTGGCTAGGAACGTCTTTCTGAAGCTGTGGCTGAGCTGAAGAGATCTAGCTCTCCCAGGGAAGAGTGCAGTGTGTTGCGTTACACTCGGAAAACACGGGGGTGCGCTGAAGGACCTACGGGGCTGGGTGCTGCTCCACAGGCCCACTGGAGCCTGGCTTCCTGAGTGTTCTTGTAAGGAAACTGGTGCTAACGTGCTAGGAGTAGGGAAAGCCTACACTCGTGAAACTAAAGTCGTACAGCCAAAATGCCTCAGGGAAGCTGCTGCCCACCAATCTTTCTGCATGGCAACCCAGGGCCGTAGTGAAAAGCCGGTGTTTGCGTTTCGGTTCCCATTAGCTCTAAAGCAGGGTCAGGGTTTCTTTGTGGAACTGTAGTTGAAAGTCAGCCTGCCGATGCAGGAGACACGGGTTCGTACCCCGATCCGGGAAGGTCCCACATGCTGCCGTAGTGCCGGACCCGGGAGCCTTAGCCGCTGATCCTAAGCCTCAGGAGCTGGCGCTCCGCAATGGGAGAGGCCACAACCGTGGGAGGTGCGCGTACACCCAAATAAGAAAGGACGCAGGGCAAGATAATATCCCACCCAGGAAACGGAGGCACCCTGTTTCTTGGAGAAAAGTCACCTTCCTATCCGAGCCCTGCATGAAATGACTAGAATCTCCCACAACCGTGAGAGGTGCGCGTACACCCAAATAGGAAAAGACACCCGGCAAGATAATATCCCACCCAGGAAACGGAGGCACCCTGTTTCTTGGAGAAAAGTCAACTTCCTATCCGAGCCCTGCATGAAATGACTAGAATCCTGGAAACACAAGTGTTTTGGCAGAAGCTTCCAGGCTGCCCGAATGTAATGGTCAACATTGGGGAAAAAAGGCCTGTGCCCTCAGGCCCCCATGTCGAGGTTGACAGGAAGCATAAGTACCTCTTGTTTCGAAAAAATTCCAAAGAGACACATGGTACTCACTGGGCCCTTCCCTAAATCAACTTCTCGATACAGCGTGTTCTGCGTTGTAGGGCGTGGCCTAAAGGAAAGAATGCCGGGGGTCAGCCTAAGGGGCTGTCGGTGCATCTTCCAAAAGCCTGCTGTGTTCCGCGAAGAACTGATCTTTAGTTGCAGTGGAACCCAGCCCGAGTTTTTCCTTGAGGTAGGGTGACTGCAGGTAACAAGACCTAGAAGGAATGCTAAGCAGACTGTCTCTCTCAGTATCGCTCTGACAGGGCAATGAGGCCGACCGGCATTGAATGCTGGAAGTGCTACAACCGTGTTACTGAATCCGTCTGTGACCGGAGGCAGTCTAGCTCTCCGACGCACGAGTTCAATATGTTGCCCTGCACTCAGCTACAGAGGGGTACAGCTAAGGATCTTGGCGACTGGATGAGGCTCACCAGGCCACTAGGAGCCTGCAGTTACTCAGTGTTCTTATACAGAATCGTGTGCAGACGCGAGGGTCCTAGGAAGCCTTTACAGCTTACTGCCTTTAAAGTAAAGCAGAGCCACGACGCGGGTCTCATAGAAGATGCCGCACGCCTCCCCTTCTTCACGGCAGAGCAGGGCCACACGTCGAGGCGATTGTTCATGTGGAGATTCCGTTTCGCTGTAAAGCAACGCGGGGAAAGCTCCCACCCTGGAAGTCGTAATACCCTATTTCTTTCGAGGAAACTCAGTTTTTACTCAGTGCCACGCCTGCACTGACTAGTAAGCCGGCAAACGCACTATTACCCGGAAGCGTCAAGGGCTCACGCATGGCGCTTTCCAGCGGGGAAAACAAGGCTTGTGATATCAGGCCCCCCATTCGAGGTTGACGCACTGCTTAAGCACCTGTTATTCTGACGAAGTCAGAAGAGACGCAAGCTACCCACTGACCCCTTCCCTAAATCAAGTTTTGTATGCAGGGTTTTCGGCTTGGAGGGAACTGCCTAAATTTTCGAAAGCCCCAGGTCGGCCTAGGGGCCAGCGCATCTTCCAAAAGCCTGCTGTGTTCCACGAAGAACTGTGCGTCAGTTGCAGTGGAAGCTAGCCTGACTTTTTCCGTAGGTAAGGTGACTGCAGGTTTAAGGTCCTAGAAGGAGCGCTAAGCAGAGTGGTTTTCGAGGTATAGCTCAGGTAAGGCAAGGGAGCCATCTTCCTTGTCATGTTGGACTGGATACAACCTTGTTTCAGAAGCTGTTGGAGAGCTTAGGAGATCTGTCTCTCCCAAGGAAGAGTGCAGTATGTTGCCCTACACTCGGCATAAACAGGCGTACACCTAAGGGCCTTCGGGGCTGGATGATGCTCAAGCGGGCCCTAGGAGCCTGGCGGTACTCAGTGTTCTTGCACTGACTCGGGTGCTGACACGACGTTCTTAGGACTCCTTAAAGGGGTACTACCGAAAACTAAAGCAGAACAGCAAGTAATGCCTCTGGAAAACTGCTGCACGCTCTCCAATCGGGACGGCCCACCACGGCGATTTTCGAGTCTCGTGTGGACACTGAGTTTCCATTTCGCCCTAAAGCAGGGCAGGAAAGCTTACTCAGGAAGTGGAAGCAGCCTGCTTCTTTCGAGAAAGCTCATTCGCCTCTCGCAGGCATGCCTGCAGGGACTAAAATCCCGGCAACAAGAGTGTTTTGGACCTGCTGGACTGGCTAGGAACGTCTTTCTGAAGCTGTGGCTGAGCTGAAGAGATCTAGCTCTCCCAGGGAAGAGTGCAGTGTGTTGCGTTACACTCGGAAAACACGGGGGTGCGCTGAAGGACCTACGGGGCTGGGTGCTGCTCCACAGGCCCACTGGAGCCTGGCTTCCTGAGTGTTCTTGTAAGGAAACTGGTGCTAACGTGCTAGGAGTAGGGAAAGCCTACACTCGTGAAACTAAAGTCGTACAGCCAAAATGCCTCAGGGAAGCTGCTGCCCACCAATCTTTCTGCATGGCAACCCAGGGCCGTAGTGAAAAGCCGGTGTTTGCGTTTCGGTTCCCATTAGCTCTAAAGCAGGGTCAGGGTTTCTTTGTGGAACTGTAGTTGAAAGTCAGCCTGCCGATGCAGGAGACACGGGTTCGTACCCCGATCCGGGAAGGTCCCACATGCTGCCGTAGTGCCGGACCCGGGAGCCTTAGCCGCTGATCCTAAGCCTCAGGAGCTGGCGCTCCGCAATGGGAGAGGCCACAACCGTGGGAGGTGCGCGTACACCCAAATAAGAAAGGACGCAGGGCAAGATAATATCCCACCCAGGAAACGGAGGCACCCTGTTTCTTGGAGAAAAGTCACCTTCCTATCCGAGCCCTGCATGAAATGACTAGAATCTCCCACAACCGTGAGAGGTGCGCGTACACCCAAATAGGAAAAGACACCCGGCAAGATAATATCCCACCCAGGAAACGGAGGCACCCTGTTTCTTGGAGAAAAGTCAACTTCCTATCCGAGCCCTGCATGAAATGACTAGAATCCTGGAAACACAAGTGTTTTGGCAGAAGCTTCCAGGCTGCCCGAATGTAATGGTCAACATTGGGGAAAAAAGGCCTGTGCCCTCAGGCCCCCATGTCGAGGTTGACAGGAAGCATAAGTACCTCTTGTTTCGAAAAAATTCCAAAGAGACACATGGTACTCACTGGGCCCTTCCCTAAATCAACTTCTCGATACAGCGTGTTCTGCGTTGTAGGGCGTGGCCTAAAGGAAAGAATGCCGGGGGTCAGCCTAAGGGGCTGTCGGTGCATCTTCCAAAAGCCTGCTGTGTTCCGCGAAGAACTGATCTTTAGTTGCAGTGGAACCCAGCCCGAGTTTTTCCTTGAGGTAGGGTGACTGCAGGTAACAAGACCTAGAAGGAATGCTAAGCAGACTGTCTCTCTCAGTATCGCTCTGACAGGGCAATGAGGCCGACCGGCATTGAATGCTGGAAGTGCTACAACCGTGTTACTGAATCCGTCTGTGACCGGAGGCAGTCTAGCTCTCCGACGCACGAGTTCAATATGTTGCCCTGCACTCAGCTACAGAGGGGTACAGCTAAGGATCTTGGCGACTGGATGAGGCTCACCAGGCCACTAGGAGCCTGCAGTTACTCAGTGTTCTTATACAGAATCGTGTGCAGACGCGAGGGTCCTAGGAAGCCTTTACAGCTTACTGCCTTTAAAGTAAAGCAGAGCCACGACGCGGGTCTCATAGAAGATGCCGCACGCCTCCCCTTCTTCACGGCAGAGCAGGGCCACACGTCGAGGCGATTGTTCATGTGGAGATTCCGTTTCGCTGTAAAGCAACGCGGGGAAAGCTCCCACCCTGGAAGTCGTAATACCCTATTTCTTTCGAGGAAACTCAGTTTTTACTCAGTGCCACGCCTGCACTGACTAGTAAGCCGGCAAACGCACTATTACCCGGAAGCGTCAAGGGCTCACGCATGGCGCTTTCCAGCGGGGAAAACAAGGCTTGTGATATCAGGCCCCCCATTCGAGGTTGACGCACTGCTTAAGCACCTGTTATTCTGACGAAGTCAGAAGAGACGCAAGCTACCCACTGACCCCTTCCCTAAATCAAGTTTTGTATGCAGGGTTTTCGGCTTGGAGGGAACTGCCTAAATTTTCGAAAGCCCCAGGTCGGCCTAGGGGCCAGCGCATCTTCCAAAAGCCTGCTGTGTTCCACGAAGAACTGTGCGTCAGTTGCAGTGGAAGCTAGCCTGACTTTTTCCGTAGGTAAGGTGACTGCAGGTTTAAGGTCCTAGAAGGAGCGCTAAGCAGAGTGGTTTTCGAGGTATAGCTCAGGTAAGGCAAGGGAGCCATCTTCCTTGTCATGTTGGACTGGATACAACCTTGTTTCAGAAGCTGTTGGAGAGCTTAGGAGATCTGTCTCTCCCAAGGAAGAGTGCAGTATGTTGCCCTACACTCGGCATAAACAGGCGTACACCTAAGGGCCTTCGGGGCTGGATGATGCTCAAGCGGGCCCTAGGAGCCTGGCGGTACTCAGTGTTCTTGCACTGACTCGGGTGCTGACACGACGTTCTTAGGACTCCTTAAAGGGGTACTACCGAAAACTAAAGCAGAACAGCAAGTAATGCCTCTGGAAAACTGCTGCACGCTCTCCAATCGGGACGGCCCACCACGGCGATTTTCGAGTCTCGTGTGGACACTGAGTTTCCATTTCGCCCTAAAGCAGGGCAGGAAAGCTTACTCAGGAACTGGAAGCAGCCTGCTTCTTTCGAGAAAGCTCATTCGCCTCTCGCAGGCATGCCTGCAGGGACTAAAATCCCGGCAACAAGAGTGTTTTGGACCTGCTGGACTGGCTAGGAACGTCTTTCTGAAGCTGTGGCTGAGCTGAAGAGATCTAGCTCTCCCAGGGAAGAGTGCAGTGTGTTGCGTTACACTCGGAAAACACGGGGGTGCGCTGAAGGACCTACGGGGCTGGGTGCTGCTCCACAGGCCCACTGGAGCCTGGCTTCCTGAGTGTTCTTGTAAGGAAACTGGTGCTAACGTGCTAGGAGTAGGGAAAGCCTACACTCGTGAAACTAAAGTCGTACAGCCAAAATGCCTCAGGGAAGCTGCTGCCCACCAATCTTTCTGCATGGCAACCCAGGGCCGTAGTGAAAAGCCGGTGTTTGCGTTTCGGTTCCCATTAGCTCTAAAGCAGGGTCAGGGTTTCTTTGTGGAACTGTAGTTGAAAGTCAGCCTGCCGATGCAGGAGACACGGGTTCGTACCCCGATCCGGGAAGGTCCCACATGCTGCCGTAGTGCCGGACCCGGGAGCCTTAGCCGCTGATCCTAAGCCTCAGGAGCTGGCGCTCCGCAATGGGAGAGGCCACAACCGTGGGAGGTGCGCGTACACCCAAATAAGAAAGGACGCAGGGCAAGATAATATCCCACCCAGGAAACGGAGGCACCCTGTTTCTTGGAGAAAAGTCACCTTCCTATCCGAGCCCTGCATGAAATGACTAGAATCTCCCACAACCGTGAGAGGTGCGCGTACACCCAAATAGGAAAAGACACCCGGCAAGATAATATCCCACCCAGGAAACGGAGGCACCCTGTTTCTTGGAGAAAAGTCAACTTCCTATCCGAGCCCTGCATGAAATGACTAGAATCCTGGAAACACAAGTGTTTTGGCAGAAGCTTCCAGGCTGCCCGAATGTAATGGTCAACATTGGGGAAAAAAGGCCTGTGCCCTCAGGCCCCCATGTCGAGGTTGACAGGAAGCATAAGTACCTCTTGTTTCGAAAAAATTCCAAAGAGACACATGGTACTCACTGGGCCCTTCCCTAAATCAACTTCTCGATACAGCGTGTTCTGCGTTGTAGGGCGTGGCCTAAAGGAAAGAATGCCGGGGGTCAGCCTAAGGGGCTGTCGGTGCATCTTCCAAAAGCCTGCTGTGTTCCGCGAAGAACTGATCTTTAGTTGCAGTGGAACCCAGCCCGAGTTTTTCCTTGAGGTAGGGTGACTGCAGGTAACAAGACCTAGAAGGAATGCTAAGCAGACTGTCTCTCTCAGTATCGCTCTGACAGGGCAATGAGGCCGACCGGCATTGAATGCTGGAAGTGCTACAACCGTGTTACTGAATCCGTCTGTGACCGGAGGCAGTCTAGCTCTCCGACGCACGAGTTCAATATGTTGCCCTGCACTCAGCTACAGAGGGGTACAGCTAAGGATCTTGGCGACTGGATGAGGCTCACCAGGCCACTAGGAGCCTGCAGTTACTCAGTGTTCTTATACAGAATCGTGTGCAGACGCGAGGGTCCTAGGAAGCCTTTACAGCTTACTGCCTTTAAAGTAAAGCAGAGCCACGACGCGGGTCTCATAGAAGATGCCGCACGCCTCCCCTTCTTCACGGCAGAGCAGGGCCACACGTCGAGGCGATTGTTCATGTGGAGATTCCGTTTCGCTGTAAAGCAACGCGGGGAAAGCTCCCACCCTGGAAGTCGTAATACCCTATTTCTTTCGAGGAAACTCAGTTTTTACTCAGTGCCACGCCTGCACTGACTAGTAAGCCGGCAAACGCACTATTACCCGGAAGCGTCAAGGGCTCACGCATGGCGCTTTCCAGCGGGGAAAACAAGGCTTGTGATATCAGGCCCCCCATTCGAGGTTGACGCACTGCTTAAGCACCTGTTATTCTGACGAAGTCAGAAGAGACGCAAGCTACCCACTGACCCCTTCCCTAAATCAAGTTTTGTATGCAGGGTTTTCGGCTTGGAGGGAACTGCCTAAATTTTCGAAAGCCCCAGGTCGGCCTAGGGGCCAGCGCATCTTCCAAAAGCCTGCTGTGTTCCACGAAGAACTGTGCGTCAGTTGCAGTGGAAGCTAGCCTGACTTTTTCCGTAGGTAAGGTGACTGCAGGTTTAAGGTCCTAGAAGGAGCGCTAAGCAGAGTGGTTTTCGAGGTATAGCTCAGGTAAGGCAAGGGAGCCATCTTCCTTGTCATGTTGGACTGGATACAACCTTGTTTCAGAAGCTGTTGGAGAGCTTAGGAGATCTGTCTCTCCCAAGGAAGAGTGCAGTATGTTGCCCTACACTCGGCATAAACAGGCGTACACCTAAGGGCCTTCGGGGCTGGATGATGCTCAAGCGGGCCCTAGGAGCCTGGCGGTACTCAGTGTTCTTGCACTGACTCGGGTGCTGACACGACGTTCTTAGGACTCCTTAAAGGGGTACTACCGAAAACTAAAGCAGAACAGCAAGTAATGCCTCTGGAAAACTGCTGCACGCTCTCCAATCGGGACGGCCCACCACGGCGATTTTCGAGTCTCGTGTGGACACTGAGTTTCCATTTCGCCCTAAAGCAGGGCAGGAAAGCTTACTCAGGAAGTGGAAGCAGCCTGCTTCTTTCGAGAAAGCTCATTCGCCTCTCGCAGGCATGCCTGCAGGGACTAAAATCCCGGCAACAAGAGTGTTTTGGACCTGCTGGACTGGCTAGGAACGTCTTTCTGAAGCTGTGGCTGAGCTGAAGAGATCTAGCTCTCCCAGGGAAGAGTGCAGTGTGTTGCGTTACACTCGGAAAACACGGGGGTGCGCTGAAGGACCTACGGGGCTGGGTGCTGCTCCACAGGCCCACTGGAGCCTGGCTTCCTGAGTGTTCTTGTAAGGAAACTGGTGCTAACGTGCTAGGAGTAGGGAAAGCCTACACTCGTGAAACTAAAGTCGTACAGCCAAAATGCCTCAGGGAAGCTGCTGCCCACCAATCTTTCTGCATGGCAACCCAGGGCCGTAGTGAAAAGCCGGTGTTTGCGTTTCGGTTCCCATTAGCTCTAAAGCAGGGTCAGGGTTTCTTTGTGGAACTGTAGTTGAAAGTCAGCCTGCCGATGCAGGAGACACGGGTTCGTACCCCGATCCGGGAAGGTCCCACATGCTGCCGTAGTGCCGGACCCGGGAGCCTTAGCCGCTGATCCTAAGCCTCAGGAGCTGGCGCTCCGCAATGGGAGAGGCCACAACCGTGGGAGGTGCGCGTACACCCAAATAAGAAAGGACGCAGGGCAAGATAATATCCCACCCAGGAAACGGAGGCACCCTGTTTCTTGGAGAAAAGTCACCTTCCTATCCGAGCCCTGCATGAAATGACTAGAATCTCCCACAACCGTGAGAGGTGCGCGTACACCCAAATAGGAAAAGACACCCGGCAAGATAATATCCCACCCAGGAAACGGAGGCACCCTGTTTCTTGGAGAAAAGTCAACTTCCTATCCGAGCCCTGCATGAAATGACTAGAATCCTGGAAACACAAGTGTTTTGGCAGAAGCTTCCAGGCTGCCCGAATGTAATGGTCAACATTGGGGAAAAAAGGCCTGTGCCCTCAGGCCCCCATGTCGAGGTTGACAGGAAGCATAAGTACCTCTTGTTTCGAAAAAATTCCAAAGAGACACATGGTACTCACTGGGCCCTTCCCTAAATCAACTTCTCGATACAGCGTGTTCTGCGTTGTAGGGCGTGGCCTAAAGGAAAGAATGCCGGGGGTCAGCCTAAGGGGCTGTCGGTGCATCTTCCAAAAGCCTGCTGTGTTCCGCGAAGAACTGATCTTTAGTTGCAGTGGAACCCAGCCCGAGTTTTTCCTTGAGGTAGGGTGACTGCAGGTAACAAGACCTAGAAGGAATGCTAAGCAGACTGTCTCTCTCAGTATCGCTCTGACAGGGCAATGAGGCCGACCGGCATTGAATGCTGGAAGTGCTACAACCGTGTTACTGAATCCGTCTGTGACCGGAGGCAGTCTAGCTCTCCGACGCACGAGTTCAATATGTTGCCCTGCACTCAGCTACAGAGGGGTACAGCTAAGGATCTTGGCGACTGGATGAGGCTCACCAGGCCACTAGGAGCCTGCAGTTACTCAGTGTTCTTATACAGAATCGTGTGCAGACGCGAGGGTCCTAGGAAGCCTTTACAGCTTACTGCCTTTAAAGTAAAGCAGAGCCACGACGCGGGTCTCATAGAAGATGCCGCACGCCTCCCCTTCTTCACGGCAGAGCAGGGCCACACGTCGAGGCGATTGTTCATGTGGAGATTCCGTTTCGCTGTAAAGCAACGCGGGGAAAGCTCCCACCCTGGAAGTCGTAATACCCTATTTCTTTCGAGGAAACTCAGTTTTTACTCAGTGCCACGCCTGCACTGACTAGTAAGCCGGCAAACGCACTATTACCCGGAAGCGTCAAGGGCTCACGCATGGCGCTTTCCAGCGGGGAAAACAAGGCTTGTGATATCAGGCCCCCCATTCGAGGTTGACGCACTGCTTAAGCACCTGTTATTCTGACGAAGTCAGAAGAGACGCAAGCTACCCACTGACCCCTTCCCTAAATCAAGTTTTGTATGCAGGGTTTTCGGCTTGGAGGGAACTGCCTAAATTTTCGAAAGCCCCAGGTCGGCCTAGGGGCCAGCGCATCTTCCAAAAGCCTGCTGTGTTCCACGAAGAACTGTGCGTCAGTTGCAGTGGAAGCTAGCCTGACTTTTTCCGTAGGTAAGGTGACTGCAGGTTTAAGGTCCTAGAAGGAGCGCTAAGCAGAGTGGTTTTCGAGGTATAGCTCAGGTAAGGCAAGGGAGCCATCTTCCTTGTCATGTTGGACTGGATACAACCTTGTTTCAGAAGCTGTTGGAGAGCTTAGGAGATCTGTCTCTCCCAAGGAAGAGTGCAGTATGTTGCCCTACACTCGGCATAAACAGGCGTACACCTAAGGGCCTTCGGGGCTGGATGATGCTCAAGCGGGCCCTAGGAGCCTGGCGGTACTCAGTGTTCTTGCACTGACTCGGGTGCTGACACGACGTTCTTAGGACTCCTTAAAGGGGTACTACCGAAAACTAAAGCAGAACAGCAAGTAATGCCTCTGGAAAACTGCTGCACGCTCTCCAATCGGGACGGCCCACCACGGCGATTTTCGAGTCTCGTGTGGACACTGAGTTTCCATTTCGCCCTAAAGCAGGGCAGGAAAGCTTACTCAGGAAGTGGAAGCAGCCTGCTTCTTTCGAGAAAGCTCATTCGCCTCTCGCAGGCATGCCTGCAGGGACTAAAATCCCGGCAACAAGAGTGTTTTGGACCTGCTGGACTGGCTAGGAACGTCTTTCTGAAGCTGTGGCTGAGCTGAAGAGATCTAGCTCTCCCAGGGAAGAGTGCAGTGTGTTGCGTTACACTCGGAAAACACGGGGGTGCGCTGAAGGACCTACGGGGCTGGGTGCTGCTCCACAGGCCCACTGGAGCCTGGCTTCCTGAGTGTTCTTGTAAGGAAACTGGTGCTAACGTGCTAGGAGTAGGGAAAGCCTACACTCGTGAAACTAAAGTCGTACAGCCAAAATGCCTCAGGGAAGCTGCTGCCCACCAATCTTTCTGCATGGCAACCCAGGGCCGTAGTGAAAAGCCGGTGTTTGCGTTTCGGTTCCCATTAGCTCTAAAGCAGGGTCAGGGTTTCTTTGTGGAACTGTAGTTGAAAGTCAGCCTGCCGATGCAGGAGACACGGGTTCGTACCCCGATCCGGGAAGGTCCCACATGCTGCCGTAGTGCCGGACCCGGGAGCCTTAGCCGCTGATCCTAAGCCTCAGGAGCTGGCGCTCCGCAATGGGAGAGGCCACAACCGTGGGAGGTGCGCGTACACCCAAATAAGAAAGGACGCAGGGCAAGATAATATCCCACCCAGGAAACGGAGGCACCCTGTTTCTTGGAGAAAAGTCACCTTCCTATCCGAGCCCTGCATGAAATGACTAGAATCTCCCACAACCGTGAGAGGTGCGCGTACACCCAAATAGGAAAAGACACCCGGCAAGATAATATCCCACCCAGGAAACGGAGGCACCCTGTTTCTTGGAGAAAAGTCAACTTCCTATCCGAGCCCTGCATGAAATGACTAGAATCCTGGAAACACAAGTGTTTTGGCAGAAGCTTCCAGGCTGCCCGAATGTAATGGTCAACATTGGGGAAAAAAGGCCTGTGCCCTCAGGCCCCCATGTCGAGGTTGACAGGAAGCATAAGTACCTCTTGTTTCGAAAAAATTCCAAAGAGACACATGGTACTCACTGGGCCCTTCCCTAAATCAACTTCTCGATACAGCGTGTTCTGCGTTGTAGGGCGTGGCCTAAAGGAAAGAATGCCGGGGGTCAGCCTAAGGGGCTGTCGGTGCATCTTCCAAAAGCCTGCTGTGTTCCGCGAAGAACTGATCTTTAGTTGCAGTGGAACCCAGCCCGAGTTTTTCCTTGAGGTAGGGTGACTGCAGGTAACAAGACCTAGAAGGAATGCTAAGCAGACTGTCTCTCTCAGTATCGCTCTGACAGGGCAATGAGGCCGACCGGCATTGAATGCTGGAAGTGCTACAACCGTGTTACTGAATCCGTCTGTGACCGGAGGCAGTCTAGCTCTCCGACGCACGAGTTCAATATGTTGCCCTGCACTCAGCTACAGAGGGGTACAGCTAAGGATCTTGGCGACTGGATGAGGCTCACCAGGCCACTAGGAGCCTGCAGTTACTCAGTGTTCTTATACAGAATCGTGTGCAGACGCGAGGGTCCTAGGAAGCCTTTACAGCTTACTGCCTTTAAAGTAAAGCAGAGCCACGACGCGGGTCTCATAGAAGATGCCGCACGCCTCCCCTTCTTCACGGCAGAGCAGGGCCACACGTCGAGGCGATTGTTCATGTGGAGATTCCGTTTCGCTGTAAAGCAACGCGGGGAAAGCTCCCACCCTGGAAGTCGTAATACCCTATTTCTTTCGAGGAAACTCAGTTTTTACTCAGTGCCACGCCTGCACTGACTAGTAAGCCGGCAAACGCACTATTACCCGGAAGCGTCAAGGGCTCACGCATGGCGCTTTCCAGCGGGGAAAACAAGGCTTGTGATATCAGGCCCCCCATTCGAGGTTGACGCACTGCTTAAGCACCTGTTATTCTGACGAAGTCAGAAGAGACGCAAGCTACCCACTGACCCCTTCCCTAAATCAAGTTTTGTATGCAGGGTTTTCGGCTTGGAGGGAACTGCCTAAATTTTCGAAAGCCCCAGGTCGGCCTAGGGGCCAGCGCATCTTCCAAAAGCCTGCTGTGTTCCACGAAGAACTGTGCGTCAGTTGCAGTGGAAGCTAGCCTGACTTTTTCCGTAGGTAAGGTGACTGCAGGTTTAAGGTCCTAGAAGGAGCGCTAAGCAGAGTGGTTTTCGAGGTATAGCTCAGGTAAGGCAAGGGAGCCATCTTCCTTGTCATGTTGGACTGGATACAACCTTGTTTCAGAAGCTGTTGGAGAGCTTAGGAGATCTGTCTCTCCCAAGGAAGAGTGCAGTATGTTGCCCTACACTCGGCATAAACAGGCGTACACCTAAGGGCCTTCGGGGCTGGATGATGCTCAAGCGGGCCCTAGGAGCCTGGCGGTACTCAGTGTTCTTGCACTGACTCGGGTGCTGACACGACGTTCTTAGGACTCCTTAAAGGGGTACTACCGAAAACTAAAGCAGAACAGCAAGTAATGCCTCTGGAAAACTGCTGCACGCTCTCCAATCGGGACGGCCCACCACGGCGATTTTCGAGTCTCGTGTGGACACTGAGTTTCCATTTCGCCCTAAAGCAGGGCAGGAAAGCTTACTCAGGAACTGGAAGCAGCCTGCTTCTTTCGAGAAAGCTCATTCGCCTCTCGCAGGCATGCCTGCAGGGACTAAAATCCCGGCAACAAGAGTGTTTTGGACCTGCTGGACTGGCTAGGAACGTCTTTCTGAAGCTGTGGCTGAGCTGAAGAGATCTAGCTCTCCCAGGGAAGAGTGCAGTGTGTTGCGTTACACTCGGAAAACACGGGGGTGCGCTGAAGGACCTACGGGGCTGGGTGCTGCTCCACAGGCCCACTGGAGCCTGGCTTCCTGAGTGTTCTTGTAAGGAAACTGGTGCTAACGTGCTAGGAGTAGGGAAAGCCTACACTCGTGAAACTAAAGTCGTACAGCCAAAATGCCTCAGGGAAGCTGCTGCCCACCAATCTTTCTGCATGGCAACCCAGGGCCGTAGTGAAAAGCCGGTGTTTGCGTTTCGGTTCCCATTAGCTCTAAAGCAGGGTCAGGGTTTCTTTGTGGAACTGTAGTTGAAAGTCAGCCTGCCGATGCAGGAGACACGGGTTCGTACCCCGATCCGGGAAGGTCCCACATGCTGCCGTAGTGCCGGACCCGGGAGCCTTAGCCGCTGATCCTAAGCCTCAGGAGCTGGCGCTCCGCAATGGGAGAGGCCACAACCGTGGGAGGTGCGCGTACACCCAAATAAGAAAGGACGCAGGGCAAGATAATATCCCACCCAGGAAACGGAGGCACCCTGTTTCTTGGAGAAAAGTCACCTTCCTATCCGAGCCCTGCATGAAATGACTAGAATCTCCCACAACCGTGAGAGGTGCGCGTACACCCAAATAGGAAAAGACACCCGGCAAGATAATATCCCACCCAGGAAACGGAGGCACCCTGTTTCTTGGAGAAAAGTCAACTTCCTATCCGAGCCCTGCATGAAATGACTAGAATCCTGGAAACACAAGTGTTTTGGCAGAAGCTTCCAGGCTGCCCGAATGTAATGGTCAACATTGGGGAAAAAAGGCCTGTGCCCTCAGGCCCCCATGTCGAGGTTGACAGGAAGCATAAGTACCTCTTGTTTCGAAAAAATTCCAAAGAGACACATGGTACTCACTGGGCCCTTCCCTAAATCAACTTCTCGATACAGCGTGTTCTGCGTTGTAGGGCGTGGCCTAAAGGAAAGAATGCCGGGGGTCAGCCTAAGGGGCTGTCGGTGCATCTTCCAAAAGCCTGCTGTGTTCCGCGAAGAACTGATCTTTAGTTGCAGTGGAACCCAGCCCGAGTTTTTCCTTGAGGTAGGGTGACTGCAGGTAACAAGACCTAGAAGGAATGCTAAGCAGACTGTCTCTCTCAGTATCGCTCTGACAGGGCAATGAGGCCGACCGGCATTGAATGCTGGAAGTGCTACAACCGTGTTACTGAATCCGTCTGTGACCGGAGGCAGTCTAGCTCTCCGACGCACGAGTTCAATATGTTGCCCTGCACTCAGCTACAGAGGGGTACAGCTAAGGATCTTGGCGACTGGATGAGGCTCACCAGGCCACTAGGAGCCTGCAGTTACTCAGTGTTCTTATACAGAATCGTGTGCAGACGCGAGGGTCCTAGGAAGCCTTTACAGCTTACTGCCTTTAAAGTAAAGCAGAGCCACGACGCGGGTCTCATAGAAGATGCCGCACGCCTCCCCTTCTTCACGGCAGAGCAGGGCCACACGTCGAGGCGATTGTTCATGTGGAGATTCCGTTTCGCTGTAAAGCAACGCGGGGAAAGCTCCCACCCTGGAAGTCGTAATACCCTATTTCTTTCGAGGAAACTCAGTTTTTACTCAGTGCCACGCCTGCACTGACTAGTAAGCCGGCAAACGCACTATTACCCGGAAGCGTCAAGGGCTCACGCATGGCGCTTTCCAGCGGGGAAAACAAGGCTTGTGATATCAGGCCCCCCATTCGAGGTTGACGCACTGCTTAAGCACCTGTTATTCTGACGAAGTCAGAAGAGACGCAAGCTACCCACTGACCCCTTCCCTAAATCAAGTTTTGTATGCAGGGTTTTCGGCTTGGAGGGAACTGCCTAAATTTTCGAAAGCCCCAGGTCGGCCTAGGGGCCAGCGCATCTTCCAAAAGCCTGCTGTGTTCCACGAAGAACTGTGCGTCAGTTGCAGTGGAAGCTAGCCTGACTTTTTCCGTAGGTAAGGTGACTGCAGGTTTAAGGTCCTAGAAGGAGCGCTAAGCAGAGTGGTTTTCGAGGTATAGCTCAGGTAAGGCAAGGGAGCCATCTTCCTTGTCATGTTGGACTGGATACAACCTTGTTTCAGAAGCTGTTGGAGAGCTTAGGAGATCTGTCTCTCCCAAGGAAGAGTGCAGTATGTTGCCCTACACTCGGCATAAACAGGCGTACACCTAAGGGCCTTCGGGGCTGGATGATGCTCAAGCGGGCCCTAGGAGCCTGGCGGTACTCAGTGTTCTTGCACTGACTCGGGTGCTGACACGACGTTCTTAGGACTCCTTAAAGGGGTACTACCGAAAACTAAAGCAGAACAGCAAGTAATGCCTCTGGAAAACTGCTGCACGCTCTCCAATCGGGACGGCCCACCACGGCGATTTTCGAGTCTCGTGTGGACACTGAGTTTCCATTTCGCCCTAAAGCAGGGCAGGAAAGCTTACTCAGGAAGTGGAAGCAGCCTGCTTCTTTCGAGAAAGCTCATTCGCCTCTCGCAGGCATGCCTGCAGGGACTAAAATCCCGGCAACAAGAGTGTTTTGGACCTGCTGGACTGGCTAGGAACGTCTTTCTGAAGCTGTGGCTGAGCTGAAGAGATCTAGCTCTCCCAGGGAAGAGTGCAGTGTGTTGCGTTACACTCGGAAAACACGGGGGTGCGCTGAAGGACCTACGGGGCTGGGTGCTGCTCCACAGGCCCACTGGAGCCTGGCTTCCTGAGTGTTCTTGTAAGGAAACTGGTGCTAACGTGCTAGGAGTAGGGAAAGCCTACACTCGTGAAACTAAAGTCGTACAGCCAAAATGCCTCAGGGAAGCTGCTGCCCACCAATCTTTCTGCATGGCAACCCAGGGCCGTAGTGAAAAGCCGGTGTTTGCGTTTCGGTTCCCATTAGCTCTAAAGCAGGGTCAGGGTTTCTTTGTGGAACTGTAGTTGAAAGTCAGCCTGCCGATGCAGGAGACACGGGTTCGTACCCCGATCCGGGAAGGTCCCACATGCTGCCGTAGTGCCGGACCCGGGAGCCTTAGCCGCTGATCCTAAGCCTCAGGAGCTGGCGCTCCGCAATGGGAGAGGCCACAACCGTGGGAGGTGCGCGTACACCCAAATAAGAAAGGACGCAGGGCAAGATAATATCCCACCCAGGAAACGGAGGCACCCTGTTTCTTGGAGAAAAGTCACCTTCCTATCCGAGCCCTGCATGAAATGACTAGAATCTCCCACAACCGTGAGAGGTGCGCGTACACCCAAATAGGAAAAGACACCCGGCAAGATAATATCCCACCCAGGAAACGGAGGCACCCTGTTTCTTGGAGAAAAGTCAACTTCCTATCCGAGCCCTGCATGAAATGACTAGAATCCTGGAAACACAAGTGTTTTGGCAGAAGCTTCCAGGCTGCCCGAATGTAATGGTCAACATTGGGGAAAAAAGGCCTGTGCCCTCAGGCCCCCATGTCGAGGTTGACAGGAAGCATAAGTACCTCTTGTTTCGAAAAAATTCCAAAGAGACACATGGTACTCACTGGGCCCTTCCCTAAATCAACTTCTCGATACAGCGTGTTCTGCGTTGTAGGGCGTGGCCTAAAGGAAAGAATGCCGGGGGTCAGCCTAAGGGGCTGTCGGTGCATCTTCCAAAAGCCTGCTGTGTTCCGCGAAGAACTGATCTTTAGTTGCAGTGGAACCCAGCCCGAGTTTTTCCTTGAGGTAGGGTGACTGCAGGTAACAAGACCTAGAAGGAATGCTAAGCAGACTGTCTCTCTCAGTATCGCTCTGACAGGGCAATGAGGCCGACCGGCATTGAATGCTGGAAGTGCTACAACCGTGTTACTGAATCCGTCTGTGACCGGAGGCAGTCTAGCTCTCCGACGCACGAGTTCAATATGTTGCCCTGCACTCAGCTACAGAGGGGTACAGCTAAGGATCTTGGCGACTGGATGAGGCTCACCAGGCCACTAGGAGCCTGCAGTTACTCAGTGTTCTTATACAGAATCGTGTGCAGACGCGAGGGTCCTAGGAAGCCTTTACAGCTTACTGCCTTTAAAGTAAAGCAGAGCCACGACGCGGGTCTCATAGAAGATGCCGCACGCCTCCCCTTCTTCACGGCAGAGCAGGGCCACACGTCGAGGCGATTGTTCATGTGGAGATTCCGTTTCGCTGTAAAGCAACGCGGGGAAAGCTCCCACCCTGGAAGTCGTAATACCCTATTTCTTTCGAGGAAACTCAGTTTTTACTCAGTGCCACGCCTGCACTGACTAGTAAGCCGGCAAACGCACTATTACCCGGAAGCGTCAAGGGCTCACGCATGGCGCTTTCCAGCGGGGAAAACAAGGCTTGTGATATCAGGCCCCCCATTCGAGGTTGACGCACTGCTTAAGCACCTGTTATTCTGACGAAGTCAGAAGAGACGCAAGCTACCCACTGACCCCTTCCCTAAATCAAGTTTTGTATGCAGGGTTTTCGGCTTGGAGGGAACTGCCTAAATTTTCGAAAGCCCCAGGTCGGCCTAGGGGCCAGCGCATCTTCCAAAAGCCTGCTGTGTTCCACGAAGAACTGTGCGTCAGTTGCAGTGGAAGCTAGCCTGACTTTTTCCGTAGGTAAGGTGACTGCAGGTTTAAGGTCCTAGAAGGAGCGCTAAGCAGAGTGGTTTTCGAGGTATAGCTCAGGTAAGGCAAGGGAGCCATCTTCCTTGTCATGTTGGACTGGATACAACCTTGTTTCAGAAGCTGTTGGAGAGCTTAGGAGATCTGTCTCTCCCAAGGAAGAGTGCAGTATGTTGCCCTACACTCGGCATAAACAGGCGTACACCTAAGGGCCTTCGGGGCTGGATGATGCTCAAGCGGGCCCTAGGAGCCTGGCGGTACTCAGTGTTCTTGCACTGACTCGGGTGCTGACACGACGTTCTTAGGACTCCTTAAAGGGGTACTACCGAAAACTAAAGCAGAACAGCAAGTAATGCCTCTGGAA